>NC_064923.1:333266953-333570546 GCF_023897955.1 Schistocerca gregaria
ATGTAGGTTTAAAACAATTACGACAGTTGTAAACAGATATAATATTTAATATCTTTAAGCCAGCAAACGATATTCTTTAAACACAGCCAACATCTGAATGCATAATTTCATTAGTGGTACACCTCCAATTTTGTTCATTTCTAGCTACAGAGACTTAAATATAATTGAGTGATGACAATTCTGTGACTACGATTTTATTGCGACCACATTAAATTGAATAACTAGACATTGTGTGAGATCTTTTCTTCTACATTCAAAATCAAATATTTCAATACCGATTTTGAATCCACCTAGAGTCCAATCATTTTATGACAGTTATTCGATTGTCATCTTCATGAAGTTTGAAATATCCGGACTGGTGCTTCGTGGTGTAATACATTTCTTTCATTATAATACATTGTTAAATGAAGACGACTGTTAGTTGAGTACATGTAGTAGTGGTAAATGCTAACGTTTAGTGAGAATAGACATGTGACCTATTTTATAACATGCTTACTCTACAGAAGTATTCTTGAAACATAATTTCATTTCCTCGGTATAAAAGGGTCTTTAGCACTACCAAAGATAAAAAAACGCCAATACTCGTAGTGATATAAGTAATTTTTTACTTTTTTGCTAACACAATGATCAGACTTGTCGGGCACTTGTGGTATGCTATCTGAGAATAATTTTGCATTTACGCTGTAGTACAAAATATTTGCAGAGGAATAATAGAGTTTAAAGTTTCATGAAAGTTTGTATATAATTTTGTATTGGGGGGGGGGGGGGGGGGGGGGGGGGAACGGTGAGAAAACCAGCTGAGTGCTGTTCAAAGCAACCGTCACGGAGTTCCACTTTGGAGCTTTTGAACCCCAATGATTCTGATTCTAAGTTCAGCGCCACATCTACTGTCGTATCCACCTTAATCAGATTTCTTGAACTGATCTCTGTAATGGCTATCTAATCTATCCACACGTGGGACCTTGTAGTCCCCAAGCGGAGCATCAGGCCTCATATGACGAAAGACGCTTATCTGCCAAGAGTGTCCATAACTACTGTAGTGCCATGACAACAGAGACACTTAATGGTAAAAGTGTAATCCACTGCGGTGCATACAGGAAGACACATTTTAGTCACATGCTACTGCAAGCCACTTCTCTCGAGGCCATAATGTTCTTTTATTGAAATGAACGTAACTACTATATTATATACAGTGAGGAAAGAGAAGAAATAGAGGAAAATAACTGCGGATATTATATCCTATATTCACGCTGCGACACGCTGTTGCTTCTCTATGGTAAAATCAACTCCGTATTTGAAAGTTTTGCAACACATTGAAACAGTTGGGAAATGTGTCTGATGCATGACAGCCGAACGAATTCAACAGTCTCCACGGTACAGGTCGGAATACCATTTAAACTGTGCGTAACGTATGAACAAATCAAGGAATGCCAGAAATACCGCCATCATCCCAAGCTGCAATCTTCTGGGAAGAGGTTTCTGTCATCCCACACATTTTGAGAAGGAAGCAAGAAGGGAAGGTCAGACTTTCTACCGCCCGTCGACGACGAGGTCGTTAAAGATAGACAACAGCTTCGGCCTGGAGAAGTGTTGGGAGGGAAATTGGACGTGTCTCTCCAATGCAACAATCCCGGCATTATTCTTAAGTGGTTTAGGAAAATCACCGACAACCTGAATGGTCGAACTGGGATTTAAAACGATGCTCTCGCATATACGACTCCACTGCCTTACAACCTTTACACGTTTTGTAGTACGTTTCTAGAGGAGCTCCAACATCCTTATTTCTATGTACCAGTACATCCACCGACACAAAAATCCAATCAATCTTTCTCTAAACTTGAAACTTCCTATCACTACGTCCCATTGCCAGTGCAAATTTTGGTGTCTTCCGGCTTGCGGGTAGGAGATGTACTCGTAAGACAGATTAGATTACGCAACCAGCGCCGAGGAGATACGTTGTACTGGCAGGGATGATATATGTTGCTGTTCGGCACTGAATTGACAGGCTCCACTGCAACACATTCAACGGCTCTTACGATCGCAAACATTTGACAGCGAGCTTCGCCATCAATCAATAGTCCCTCTGGTTTAACTCATTTTGTCTGGTATAAAATATTTTCTGTATTTTCATTTCAAACGGGATCGAACTTCCATTCCATTATTCCACGACTGTTTTGTAGGACATAGAATCATTAATCACATTCAGCCCGCAATCACCGATCTCTGCGAGTTCTGCGACGACGGTAAATCACTTTGTTTTTTCCACGATTTTACTGTTGATAATTTAAGTACGTGTCATCATAATCAGACGAACAGGAGATAGCTATTTAAATTGCTCACAAATTGTACCACATAAAACAATGCCCTCTGGTTTTGTGAAATTGTCGTTTTCTCCGGCCACAGCATTATAAGGCAGAAGAGGCCAGGGGATAGATCACAGAGAAGTGTGACAGGGCCGCTACTCTTTACAATGCATGTAAATTTTCTACTACAATGCGTCAGAAGCTCCTTAGGGCTTTTAGCAGATGATGCTGCCACCTGTATGGAGATGGCAACGATCTGCAGAAGACTGACGAGTGTTACCGAACTGGAAATTGACCCTGAATGTGAACTGCATATTGCATACGGTAAATTGCCTGTTGCATATTGCGCGTATATACGAAAAGAAATCCACTACTCTACAACTACATTATTTATTACTATTGCCAGAAACAGTAACCACTGTAAAATATCTAGGAGTATCTATCCGCAGTGACATTAAATGGAATGAGCACTTACAATGAGTAGCTGGAAAAGCAGACGCCACAATAAGACTCATAGGAAGACCTTTAAGGAAATGTAAATCGTCCACAAAAGAAATGTCTTACAAGGAGCTTGTATGGCAGATTCGTGCGTATTACCTTCAATCTTGGACCCTTACCAGGTAGGACTGACAGGAGAGAGGGAGATCTAATAAAGAGGAGTGCCTTTCATTACGGCACGGAGTCGTTTGATCAGCGCGAGAATATTACAAAGATGCTAAACAAACTTCAGTCCTTGTAGACGGTACAAGAGAAGCCTTGAGCAACACAGAGGGGTTTACTGCTGAAATTTTGAGAGAGTGCTTTCCACGAAGAGTCGGATTATATGTTGTTTCCTGCAAATATGTATATGTCGTGAAATGACCACAACGAGAAAAGTCGAGGTGTAAGCCCTAATGTCGTCGTAACTGCCGTCTGCTTCACATGCATTTGCAGCAGGCTACGTCAATTTAAGTATTAACTGTGTTTCTCTTTCTTGTCACTTCTTTTTCCGTGTGATTTTGCTTTTAGGAAACTTTAATTTTCGACTACTAGTAATAGTGCTCCATAAACTTCGTGTTCGTTTTTTATACAGTCCAGTGACAGTTAGTGGTTATTTTCATTGTTTCCAATAAGAAGTGTCTAGTAACCACAGTTTAGTCAGCCATCAGCCGCCTTTAGTGAATTAGCAGTCTAGTACCAAGACGATTACTTAACTCTCTACAGTAAATTGCTGATTTCTTAGGATGGATAAAATGTGTGACTACTGTGTGCAGACGCAGGAGGAGCTGGCCACTGTTCGCGAACAGCTGAACGTGCTGATGGCCGTGGTCAGCAGTCTTCAGGCTGCTGCCTCGGAGTGTAGCGGCAGTGGGGAGTCTGGTGCGTCACGTGGTACACCCCAGGTGTTACAGGTTTCACCCACGGTCCCTGCTCTCGAGACATCTTCGCGGGTACCGGGCAAGGTTTGGCCACCCTCACTCCAAGGGGAGTGGCGGGTTCAACGGCGTTCGCGTTGCACGAAGCGGAGGGTCAATGTGGAGGCTGGCCGTGTAGCATCGCCCGCTCTGCCTGTGAGTGGACATGTGGCTGCTCGTTCAGCAATGTCCGAGCAGGCTCACGGGGGGAGTGTGATTGGGAGCTCCAATATTGGGCAGGTGATGAAGCCCCTTAGGGAAATAGCGGAAATGTCGGGGAAGAAGGCCTGTTTCACTCTGTCTGCTTGCCGAGGGGTATCATCCGAGATGAACAGGAGGCCCTTCCGGCGGAGATAGAGAGTACTTGGTGCACCCGACTGCAAATTGTTGCTCATGTCAGCACCAGTGACTCCTGTCTGGTTTCAGAGGTCATCCTCAGTTCATACAGGCAATTGGAGGAGTTGGTGAAGTCGGAAAGCGTCGCTCCTGGGGTGGAACCTGAGCTAACTATTTGTCGTATCGTTCCCAGAACCGATCGCGGTCCTCAGGTTTGGAGCCGAGTGCAAGGCTTAAACCAGAGGCTCAGACGATTCTGCGGAGATCTGGGGTGCACATTTCGCGTCCTCCGCTATCGGGTGAAGAAATGTGGGGTCCCTCTGAATAGGCCAGGCGAGCACTATACGCAGGAAGCGGCTACAAGGGCAGCGGAGTACGTGTGGAGAGCACATGTGGGTTTTTTAGAGTAGAGAATTCCCTCCCTAGGCCCAACAAGACGGCTCCTGAGACGCGACAAGGTAGCAGTAGCAAAACTCAACAGGGAATGACAATATTAATGTGGTAATAGTAAACTGCAGGAGCGTCTATAGAAAGGTCTCTGAACTGCTCTCATTAATAAACGGTCACAATGCCCACATAGTACTAGGGACGGAAAGTTGGCTGAAACCATATGTAAACAGTAATGAAATCCTAAACTCAGACTGGAATGTATACCGCAGAGACAGGCTGCACAGCGAAGGGGGAGACGTGTTTATAGCGATAAAAAGGACAGACTACGCAAAGGAACTTTCCCCCATTCTTGCACCGGTGTACCGTAGGTCTCTAGAAGAGCGGAGCGATACAAAATATTAGAAAATGGCACAGGTCATCCCAGCTTTCAAGAAGGGACGGTGAACAGATGTGCAGAACTATAGACCTCCATCTCTAACGTCGATTGGTTGTAGAATTTTGGAACACGTTTTATGTTCGAGTATAATGACTTTTCTGGAAACTAGAAATCTACTCTGTAGGATCCAGAATTGGTTTCGAAAAAGACGATCATGTGAAACCCAGCTCGCGCTATTCGTCCAAGAGACTCAGAGGGCCATAGACACGGGTTCCAGGTAGATGCCGTGTTTCTTCACATCCGCAAGGCGTTTGATACAGTTGCCCATAGTCGTTTAATGAACAAAGTAAGAGCATATGGACTATCAGACCAATTGTGTGATAGTATTAAGGAGTTCCTAGATAACAGAACGCAGCATGTCATTCTCAATGGAGAGACGTGTTCCGTAGTAAGAGTCATTCCAAGTGCGCCGCGGGCAGAGTGTCGTAGAAGCGTTGCTATTCACAATATATATAAATGACCTTGTGGATAACACCGGAAGTTCACTGAGGTTTTTTGCGGGTGATGCTGTACTATACATCGAGAGGTTGTAACAGTGGAAAATTTTACTGTAATGCAGAAGGATTTGCAACGAATTGACGCTTGGTGCAGGGAATGGCAATCGAATCTCATGTGTAACGTGCTACGAATACATGGAAACAAAGATACTTTATCATTTAGCTACAACATATCAGGTCAACAGCTGAAAGCAGTTAATTCCATAAATTATCTGGGAATAAGCATTAGGAGTGATTTAAAATGGCATGACCATATAAAATTAATCGTCAGAAAAGCAGATGCCATTGGAAGAATCCTAAGGAAATGCAGTCCGAAAATAAAGGAAGTAGGTTACAGTACACTTGTTCGCCCACTGCTTGATTACTGCTCACCGGTGTAGGATCCGTACCAGATAGGGTTTATAGAAGAGATAGAGAAGATCCAACGGAGAGCAGCGCGCCTCGTACAGGATCTTTTAGTAATCTCTAAGCCTTACGGAGATGATAGATAAACTCCAGTGGAAGACCCTGCAGGAGAGACGCTCAGTAGCTCGGTACGGGCTTTTGTTGAAGTTTCGAGAACATACCTTCACCGATTAGTCGAACAGTATATTGCTCCCTCCTACTTATATCTCGCGAAGAGACCATGATGATAAAATCAGAGAGATTAAAGCCCACACAGAGGCATATCGACAATCTTTCTTTCCACGAACAATACGAGACTGGAATAGAAGGGAGAACCGGTAGAGGTACTCAAGGTACCCTTCGTCACACATGTTCAGGTGGCTTGCGGAGTATGGATGTAGATGTAGGTGTAGAATACGAAGGTTTACTGACAATTATTCTTCCCACACAACATTCTCGATTGGGAAAGCGAAGTGGCGATCAGTCAGTGGTAACAGAAGTATGCTCCGCAACACACCGCCAGAAGGCTTGCAGGAATTTTCCTCATTGGTGTCTCAGTGTTATTTCTATGAGAGTATTGATTCGTTTACGTTTTCAAACATAAGGCTGATATTTTTCCTTTTTTATGATACATATATGAAACTTTTAATGGGAGTCAGTATTTTCCCTAGTCGATGTGCCTAAGTGAAGATAACCATTTGAGGCAAATAGGAGGAACGATTCGCAGAAGCGGGAACGCACAACTGTAAATAAATCTACATAATATGAAACCCTGTTGATGACTACACACACGGTTCATAAAACATACAAATTATGAACACGCTTAACTCACAGCGGAATACGGAAACACCGAGAAACAATCGGTGGTCTTGTAACAGCAAGTTGAAGATTATGACTCATGAAACCATGCTAAGTGATATAGAAGTTCCTTCATATTTATGAACGTGTGCGAGAAGCGTGAGGATTAGAGGTGTCCTAGTTACCCTCTTGCCAATCAGATTAAAATATATTTGGGAAAAGAAATTCGTTTCAAGTAGTCCTTTAATAGTACGTCTTAAGATTAACAAAAAGTAAATATCATGCGAATGAAAATTCCTTTTCTTATTCCCTGTCCTAATAACTGAATCAGTATTGATAAGTGCATATTTCGTGTTAAGACTTGTCAGGACTGAAAGTCTACAAATAAATTTGAATAAAATCATTTTTAAGCTCTTCAGGAAATCTACATCTTTCCCTGAATAACTATGAAAGCTTCCGCCTTATACACTCGGGTGTTTGTGCATATTTTTGTGAATAACGCAAAAGTTGAGGCAATAGTATGTGTGCATATGCTACTTCATCATACATCTGTTTTAATTCACATCACCTGTGACGACTTAATCATATAATTCTTCGAGCTACTGAATTTTGTAATACATATTGACGTTTTGATACGATCGGGAATAATTTCTTATACTTTCTGGAATGGTGATCTATAATTCGAATATTTATGTTAGTTCGTCTACAAACTTTTTGCTGCTGGAGGTAAACTATCTGTTGTTTCCATTCTGAAAACACAGCAAAAAGCAGCAAAGCTCTTCGGTATCCCCTGACATTTCGGAATTGTTGATTGTTACTGCAGTTACCAGGTGTTCTGTTGCTTGGGAACCGATGTGTATGTGTTTATTCCTTGTCGATAAGCGGTGAATGCCCTCAGGTGCTGATTCACAGACAGGGTTACACGGTTAGTAGTATCTCTCTCTCCCTCAAAGACGCACGCACGCACGCACGCACACACATACACACACACACACACACACACACACACAATGTTCCACCTATACGTCACTTTTCTTGTTGAAGGACAAATTATGCATTCTGTCAAATGTAGTTGCCATAAATCCGCGAAAAGGTATTATTCATGTCTGATTGCCCAGAAATTCACTGTTTCCCTTCGACTTCGTTTCGAAATATTAGTCAGCTCGTGTATTCACCTTTCTAGTTTCCTGTTTGAACGTCCACTGGAACAAATATTTTATTTTTATCTTTATGGCTTTATCTCACCTAAAAATAAAATCTTCCATTTTTGCATATCGAATTTGGCTCAACTGATCGTTCAGACGTAATTACAAATTTCCGTATACAAAACGTACTTGGCTATTAAATTCTCGCTGCAGAACATTATCCCGGACTATTCAGCTAGCACTTTATTTTAAGTGTTTCTTTCCATTAATCGGAAGGGAGTCAAGTCTTACGGGCACAGCCGGAAAACAGGCAAGTGCGCCACAGATTATTCAGAAAATCTCCGGGAATGAAGCATTTATGACAGGACATAAGTGCTTGTAGCATGTTGTGTAACCTTAGTGTTATGTACTAAGCATACTGGCTAGCAATGGATGTAAACCAATGCGAATGATTTGTGATAGCACGTTGTAGCAAACCCTGGCCATACAAACACTGTTCCCACGTCGAAACAAATACCTCACAATTTCCTACGTTGTAGCTCAGACATGGTTCGTAGTTTCGAATTACCTACGAACATGGTCACATTCTCAGTGGTCAGAAAGATTTTGTCGCCTTCAGTTATGTTGCATAATACGAGCTTTTGGCGGATATGTGTAATGCAAATTCAGGCACTGTGACCTCACTAAAGGCGCGTAATAAGTAGTGCACTGTATTATTTTCTCGGCCAATTTTCACTTAAAAAATATGTGGACTCTGTTGCGATGTGTCGTGAAATATCCTCTATTCAGCCCGTATAGTTTCATGAAATTCCGATAGGTGGCATCGCTAAACGTAGCCTTCAAAACGGCGTCAGTAACGAAGGTGCGTTCGAAGCAGAAAGCTTCCGTTCAGTTTCTTTTGGCGGGAAACCAGAGCATCACAGATCTTCATAGGCGCTTGCAGACAGTCTACGGGGACCTGGCAGCGTCCGGAAGCACAGTGAGTCGTTGGACGAGGCGTCTGTCATCGTCGCAACAAGGTAGAGCGAACCTATCCTACCTCCCGAATGCCTCCCGGCTGTACTCAGCTGTGTCTCCTGTGACGTTGGCCTTCATATTAACGGAAGGCTTGACACTAGTCTGCCCACTAGAGAGGATCTCGCCAACTCCGTGGACTGTTCTCCCTCATCCACTCTACACCCCGGTTTTGCATTTTCCATCTGTTTAGTCCAACGAAGAATCCACACAGCGACAAGCAGTACGTGCAAACCGGCGCGGTTACTGACGCATCTAGACGTTGGCTCCAGCGTTGACCAATAGACCGGTTCCATGAGGGCCAAAAGGCCCTCTCAGTAAGGTGGGATAAGGCCCTCGCATTGAACAAAGAGTGTACTGAAAAATGGGGTTATGTAGCGACAACAGCGGCAAATAATGTGTACCGGAGTTCCGAATACAACCAACCTGCTTTCAGAAAAAAAAAAAAATTTTGGCATTGCTCATTGAACGTCCCTCGTACTTAATGATGCAGACGTCGAGGGTAAGCAAGGATTATGCTAGCAACTAAAAACGTACTTATTTTACGCAATCGTTCGTGATAATGTTTCTATGTTACGCCAAATATGGAAACGTGTTTGAGAGCACTCTAGTGAGACATTTACAAACAGGCATGCCTTTTACTATAGTAGAGAGGACGTCCAATTACAGAAATAAGAAACTATCAAAATATTAATATTCAAAATCAACAGTGACAGGGATTCGTTAGTGACAGTTCAGCCACTCTGTTGGTCCTCTTTAATTGTAAGCAGCAGTCACTCGTGTAGGAGTTAACAGAATTCCCTTAGCCTCAGTTAGATGAGTCTTCTAGAAGCCGAGTGAACTGTAGCCTGTAAGTGCCACGAGCACCAAACGTCTGCTACAATCAGTTAATCATAATTTCAGAGAATCAAGCTTAACGCTAAATACTACCCGTTTGAAAACCAACACTTGATAACAACAGTTCTAAAAGAGATGGTTATCATTAATTAAATTCATCTGAAAAATAATCGAAATACTTCTTGGTTATTTATATTTATACATTACGGAAAAAATATTTTAACACATCCTTTGGGATATCTGTGTCTCAAAGCGTTTGACAACGAATTTCCCTGTCATAATTTGTTACTGCTCTGGCACTTGTGAATGTTGCAACATCGGAGGTACCTCTGACTGGAATGAAGTTTGTCTAAATTATAAAGTACCGGTACCCGACAACACACAAATAGTTAGGATTACATGTCCTATGATTCTGAGCGACCCGCCAGGGTAGCCGAGAGCTCTATAACGCGCTGCTTCCTGGACTCGTGTAGGCGCGCCGGCCCCGGATCGTATGCGCCCCCCCGGATTAACGACGAGGGCCGGTGTGCCGGCCAGCCTGGATGTGTTTCCCACATCCCGCTAGGTGAATACCGGGCTGATCCCCACGTTTCGCCTCATTTACGCGCGTTGCAGACATTTGAAACACGTCCGCACTATTTCACGATTTCCACAAGACGCAGACAGTTGGGGTACACTGATTCCGTCCTGGGGTGTACGGGGTGGCGGCAGGAAGGCCACCTGGCCACCCCTAAAACTAACTCTGCCAAATGCGTTCCAACCATGCCGACGCTGCGATCGCTGCGGGACTATGGCGTAAGCGAAAGATAGAAAGAAAGTTCTGCGATTCTGAGAATGCAGTCTTGCGCGAAACGGCTTTTGGTTAAATCACAGAGTCTGACTGTTATGTCGTGCAATCAATGAGAGCGTTGTCTTTCCTCCTTGTTTATCCAAAAGCCATCAACTATGTTTTTTTCCAGGGCAATGTTGCTCACACTGACGGTCAATCACGTGCAAGGAGTGTTGCGTCAGTGACATGTGAACGTCACGGACTGTCCAGCGGAGCAGTCGAGCCCTGTATCCTTAGAAGCAGTTTCGCAAGTTCTGCGTAACATGGGACAGCGTTCTATCCTGCTGAAGTATATGCCGTCTGTGCTGCCTTTGAGTTCGCATTGTGCCTTAGATTCTAAAATCTACCCAATAAGGCGACGTCTTTTAATATGGTCCTGATACGCAGCAACTAGCTTCGCATATCGTATCAAACTGTGCCTCAAACCATTACACTTGGAGTATTGCACTTACGTGAGTCTACTTCATGTCACTGTAATTACGTTTTACGCTCTTGTGCGAGTTATTGTGGGGCAGTTTAGAGGGGTCACTTCAGAAAACACCAACATTTGCCACTTAATAAGCTAGCAACTACGTTCGCGGGCCAGTTGCAGTGATAGAGATTGAGTTATCTGATTGGAAATCGACGCAGTGGTCAGCGTTCACTGGGCGAGTCCTCAGGAAGAACCCTAGAACCGTCAACATAAACGGATCTGCACCAGTTGAAATGCTCTGGCGTCGAGTTAGTAGTACAGATGATGCAGTTTGGTTCGTTACTACCACAAGGTCAGGATGCCATGTGTGTCATATGTTTGTCACTGTGAATGGTCTCATATATGGCTTGCAGCGGTGAGGGGGAGGGTTGGTCAAGCATGCTTTTCTTCACTACGCACAGATGATCTCTGAGGAATCGCCATTAGCCGCTAATACACTCTCGCCGGATTTTTAGTCTCCTCACACATTCTTTCCTACTACTTGATAAAAATGGTAACTCTCATAGAAGGTTGCTCCTTCAAGTCCTTCCCTTAAATCCCGTACAGTCAGCCAACCCATCGCCAATTTATTGAATCCTACTTTTTCCTTTCGTAAATGTGTCGATGTTCTAGCAAAACGCCGAATCAAAACCGTATGAAAAAGTAGATAGAGAACAATGTTCATGCGCCATCCCCAATCCCGCAGGTGCTGATGTTACGCACCATGGAGTTGGCGGTGTGAGAGTGATACATCCACTACTCGTCCACTATGATTACGGAGCCAAAGAAGGCTCCTGAACTGACCTGAAGCAGACGTAACATATCCTCTGCCACTTCGGTTCGGCGGTATTTACGACTGGGTATTAGAATTCGTGGAACACAGAGGTGGCAGCCTTTGCCGTGTACAAAATGGCATGAAAGGCACTGCAAATTAATCGACAACAGTTTTCCACTTATTTCGGTATCGCCGAGTCCGTGATAAGCAAGATTAACTAATGTTTTAAGGCAGTTGCAGACAGCTGTTGTGGATTCTATGAAATGAAAGATTACGCAGATGTCGGTATGTCCTTTGTTAAACCTATCGCTTTCGGGTTCTGTGACCATAATTAAACTGTTCCGCTTCCCGGTTCTTCACAGACAGATGGTCTGGCCCTTTGTTCTTCGTCATTCAGACATTTTTCACCACACTGGGAGTGCTGTGCTAGCTAAGCACTATATAATATGATGGTACATCTACATTTACATACATACTCCGCAATCCAGCATTCGGTGCGAGGCGGAGGGTACCTCGTACCAGAACTAGCATTTTCTCTCCGTGTTCCACTCCCAAACAGAAAGAGGGAAAAATGACGCCCTATATGCCTCTGTACGAGCCCTAATCTCTCTTATCTTAAATCTGTGGTCTTTCCGCGAAATGTAAGTTGGCGGCAGTAAAACTGTACTGCAGTCAGTCTCAAATGCTGGTTCTCTAAATTTCCTCAGTAGCGATTCACGAAAAGAACGCCTCCTTTCATCTAGAGACTCCCACCCGAGTTCCTGAAGCATTTCCGTAACACTCGCGTGATGATCAAGCCTACCAGTAACAAATCTAGCAGCCCGCCTCTGAATTGATTCTATGTCCTTCCTCAATCCGACCTGATAGGGATCTCAAACGCTCGAGCAGTACTCAAGGATAGGTCATATTAGTATTTTATAAGCAGTCTCTTTACAGATGAACCACATCTTCCCAAAATTCTACCAATGAACCGAAGAAGACTATCCGCCTTCCCCACAACTGCCATTACATGCTTCTCCCACTTCATATCGCTCTGCAACGTTTCACCCAAATATTTAATAGACGTGACTGTGTCAAGCGCTACACTACTGATTGAGTATTCAAACATTACGGGATTCTTTTTCCTATTCATCTGCGTTAATTTACATTCATCTATAGTTATAGTTAGCTGCCATTCTTTACACCAATCACAAATACTGTCCAAGTCATCTTGTATCCTCCTACAATCACTCAACGACGACACCTTCCCGTACACCACAGCATCATAAACAAACAGTCGCACATTGCTACCCACCCTATCCAAAATCTCATTTATGTGGATAGAAAACAATAGCGGACCTACCACACTGTCCTGGAGCACTCCAGATGATACCCTCACCTCCGAAGAACACTCACCATCGAGGACAACGTACTGGGTTCTACTACTTAAGAAGTCTTCGGGCCACTCACATATTTGGGAACCAATTCCATATGCTCGTACCTTAGTTAGGAGTCTGCAGTGGGGCACAGATTCAAACGATTTCCGGAAATCAAGGAATATGTCATCCGTCTGATACCCTTCATCCATGGTTCGCAAGATATCATGTGAAAAAAGGGTGGGTTGCGTTTCGCAGGAGCGATGCTTTCTAAAGCCGTGCTGATGTCTGGACAGCAACTTCTCTGTCTCAAGGAAATTCACTATATTCCTACTGAGAATCTGTTCGAGAATCCTGCAACAAACCGATGTTAAGGATATTGGTCTGTAATTTAGCGGATCCGTCCTTCTACATTTCTTATATACAGACGTCACCTGCGCTTTATTCCAGTTGCGCGGGACTTTATGTTGGGCGAGAGATTCACGATAAATGCAAGCTAAGTAAGGAGCACTCTCTGTAAAACCAAATTGGAATCCCATCAGCACCTGGTTATTTATTTATTTTCATGCCATTCAGCTGCTTCACAACAAGCATTCTAACCATATACTTTCTAAAAGTCAGAATGGATTGTTTTAACGCTGTCCACCTCCAAACGCAGAAACCCAAATACCGCACCGATACAATAATTTATCAGTAAGCGGCGTCATTATGTTTTGGCTACTCTAGTTGCGAGGTACGTTGCTTTGGCTCGAGGATATCAGTGTGTTCCATGATTGCACACATGTAGTCTATGCTTACAGACAACTAAAAATTAATAAGGTAACTTTATTTTGGGGGTTGTAATTATAAGAGGGAAAACCTGCTGTGTGTTTCTTACATCACTGTGATTTGATCGACGTGTTTACATGGCTATAGAGATCCATTAACACCACCGTCAAGATTAATGGTCACCGTTACATTTATGGAATTGATAATCAAAAGGCTATTATAACAGCTAGTAATTTGAGTGATTCGGAACGGTGATAGATAAAGTGTGCATCTTGTATTATTCCAACCTGAGTATTGTAGTATTTCCTCGTTACCCAAGGAAATAACATTGATAATGCAACTGTCCTACATTCATCCTACTGATACTGAAGTTGCCCTGCGCTTACAATATTCACTCCGTCGTTCCGTATCGCCTCCTGCCGTGGACGCAATACCTGTATTTAACGCTAAATCAACGTCATTATTGGAGGTATGGAGCGTGTTTGGCGGGAAATTTTCACTCAGATATAAAAGAGGTAACATTTATTTCACATAGCGTCATAAATAGTTAACTATAAAAACGAATAAGAACCTTCAGAGCTCTCAGGGTAGTTTCAATTAGGTCAAAACTAGGGGAGCGCATTACGTTGCTCGCCTTGACTGGTGATTGCTGCTGCTGTGACGTCTGCCACCCGTGTCCCTCGTCCAGCTCTGACCCAGTAAGCAAACAGCGTACCTGCACTCGGCTGAAGTGGGTCGCAGAGCTCTGCAGTGAGGCTGTTACTCTCTGACGACACGTGTCAGCTAATCGCCGCCGCTCGGACTAGAGTCGTCTCCTTCAGTCTCAGATGAAAGTCTCCTCCAGTCCTTTGTCATTTTGCGTATCTATGTAAAAACATAGCTTTGGTCGACGTTCTCCCGCCTGGCTGCCTGAGTACGAATCATATACACTCCTGGAAATTGAAATAAGAACACCGTGAATTCATTGTCCCAGGAAGGGGAAGCTTTATTGACACATTCCTGGGGTCAGATACATCACATGATCACACTGACAGAACCACAGGCACATAGACACAGGCAACAGAGCATGCACAATGTCGGCACTAGTACAGTGTATATCCACCTTTCGCAGCAATGCAGGCTGCTATTCTCCCATGGAGACGATCGTAGAGATGCTGGATGTAGTCCTGTGGAACGGCTTGCCATGCCATTTCCACCTGGCGCCTCAGTTGGACCAGCGTTCGTGCTGGACGTGCAGACCGCGTGAGACGACGCTTCATCCAGTCCCAAACATGCTCAATGGGGGACAGATCCGGTGATCTTGCTGGCCAGGGTAGTTGACTTACACCTTCTAGAGCACGTTGGGTGGCACGGGATACATGCGGACGCGCATTGTCCTGTTGGAACAGCAAGTTCCCTTGCCGGTCTAGGAATGGTAGAACGATGGGTTCGATGACGGTTCGGATGTACCGTGCACTATTCAGTGTCCCCTCGACGATCACCAGAGGTGTACGGCCAGTGTTGGAGATCGCTCCCCACACCATGATGCCGGGTGTTGGCTCTGTGTGCCTCGGTCGTTTGCAGTCCTGATTGTGGCGCTCACCTGCACGGCGCCAAACACGCATACGACCATCATTGGCACCAAGGCAGAAGCGACTCTCATCGCTGAAGACGACACGTCTCCATTCGTCCCTCCATTCACGCCTGTCGCGACACCACTGGAGGCGGGCTGCACGATGTTGGGGCGTGAGCGGAAGACGGCGAAACGGTGTGCGGGACCGTAGCCCAGCTTCATGGAGACGGTTGCGAATGGTCCTCGCCGATACCCCAGGAGCAACAGTGTCCTTAATTTGCTGGGAAGTGGCGGTGCGGTCCCTACGGCACTGTGTAGGATCCTACGGTCTTAGCGTGCATCCGTGCGTCGCTGCGGTCCGGTCCCAGGTCGACGGGCACGTGCACCTTCCTCCGACCACTGGCGATAACATCGATGTAGTGTGGAGACCTCACGCCCCACGTGTTGAGCAATTCGGCGGTACGTCCACCCGGCCTCCCGCATGCCCACTATACGCCCTCGCTCAAAGTCCGTCAACTGCACATACGGTTCACGTCCACGCTGTCGCGGCATGCTACCAGTGTTAAAGACTGCGATGGAGCTCCGTATGCCACGGCAAACTGGCTGACACTGACGGCGGCGGTGCACAAATGCTGCGCAGCTAGCGCCATTCGACGGCCAACACCGCGGTTTCTGGTGTGTCCGCTGTGCCGTGCGTGTGATCATTGCTTGTACAGCCCTCTCGCAGTGTCCGGAGCAAGTATGGTGGGTCTGACACACCGGTGTCGATGTGTTCTTTTCTCCATTTCGAGGAGTATATATATATATATATATATATATATATATATATATATATATATATATATATATATATATATATTGACCACACAAAATGACTCTTTGTCCACAAGATGCAAAATTCGAAATGGTTCAAGGAAATCATCTTTAGCCGTCAGGGGGACATCAATCAGCATGATTTCTTTTATTGTAGCTTTCTTTCTTACGAAGATATGAACAGTGGTGTGACTGTATTAAATGACATCCTGTATTTTATATACTTCAAACCATTTCCTCTCCTAAAGACCTATTCAAAAATGTATCACAGTGTACCATTCACTGAAACACAACGTTATTAATTACATAACACAGCACTGAAGTTGACGCTCCCAGCGCTTAGTGCAGGTACTCGGGGTAATGGAACACATCTCTGTGTTGAAGTTGGCAGAGGACAAATGTAAACATCAGTAGAATGCACATCCGTCATTCCGTCAGCCATGGTCAGTTGAAGAGTTGTATGAGTAGAATGTACACCAACGAAGAGCAGGTAGAAAAGCTGTTCATCTATGGGTAATGTAAGTTACCTGGCCGGCCGCGGTGGTCTCGCGGTTCTAGGCGCGCAGTCCGGAACCGTGCGACTGCTACGGTCGCAGGTTCGAATCCTGCCTGGGGCATGGATGTGTGTGTGATGTCCTTAGGTTATTTAGGTTTAAGCAGTTCTAAGTTCTAGGGGACTGATGACCACAGTAGTTGAGTCCCACAGTGCTCAGAGCCATTTGAACCATTTATGTAAGTTACCAGAACAGTAATTGCAATACTGTTTTCTTATGTACGGGTGCATTTAGTACAGTAATTTAGTCCTTTTTAAATACTGTTGTGTAGAGTAAGCATACAGTAAAGGCTGTCCTTCTTACAAACTGCTTCGACGTAACGTTTCTTTTATTGTTTTTGCTCAAGGCAGGCGAAATACTACGCAGGCAGCTGAACTGTACAGAGAGCTATATCCTGACAAGGACACACATTCCAGACGGATATTTTCTAGTCTTGTTGAGACGCTTCAGGAAACGAGAAGTTTCAACCCACGACAACTCAGTCGTCGTAGCGCTCGCACAGACGAAGCTGCCGAAGTTGCTGTTCTCGCTTCCGTTGCTACGAATCCACATGTGAGCACACGCCAGCTCCAACTCGAGATCGGCATTTCTAACACCAGTGTACATCGTATTCTTACACGTCACCGATTCCATCCTTACCATGTACACCTACATCAAGAATTACATGGGAATGATTTCCAGAATCGTGTGCACTTCTGTCAGTCAGCATAGCCTCGCCAACCCGACCTTGCTCTCGATTGGTCTACTTACCGATAAATGTTCCTTCTCAAACAAAGGTCAGATAAATACAAGGAACATGCATTATTGGTCCAGCGACAACCCACGATGGCTTATATAGGTGGAACATCAGCGTCAGTGGAGAGTTAACGTCTGGTGTGGGATGCTTGGTACTATAATTTGGCCCCTATTTCATCAGTGGTAGTCTAAACGGTGCAGCGTATGCCAACCTCCTCAGACGAATTCTTCTTGCTCTTCTGGATAAGGTGCCGCTAAGAAGAATGCTTATGTGCTATCAACATGATGGATGATGTTCAGCACATACTGCCTTGCGTGCACGACTTGTTCTGAAGCTAAGGCATCCTGCCAGGTTAATTGGTCGAGGAGGAAAAGTTACTTGTCCTGCTAGGTCTCCTGATTTAAACCGACTGGACTTTTTTCTTTGGGGGTGCATTAAAGAAGTTGTCTATCGCGATATTCTAACAACTCCAGAGGGCATATTACAACAGACATATTTTGGCTCGCATTTGGGAGGATGACGGCTCGAACACTCGTCTGTTCATTCTGACTTCGGTTTCTATAGTTTCCCTAAATCGCTTCAGGCAAATGGCGGGATGGTTCCTTCAAAAGGGTATGGTCTGTTTCCTTCCCCATTTTTTCCCTCGTCCGATTTGACTGATGACGTCGCTGTTTGGTCCCCTTCCCCAAATCAACCAACCAACCATCCAGCCAGTCAACCTATTTTGTCGTTACTACCAACATCAATTTACATCAATTGGTCTTGATTTCCGTATGATATCGCTGTCTTAGTTGCTGTCACTGCCGTATAAGTTTATTCCTTTGATGTTGAAAGAGCTATAGTATGTGTTAACCTAGCTGGAGCAGTTATTTCTGAAGATTTCCAATTATAAAAATATTATTTTGTCATGATGTTTCTTGATAGCTCACTCTGACAGCTGACTCAACTGTCAGTAGGGCTTTCAAGTATCATCATCATGAATCAATCCTTCATTACTGGTAAACTTCTGAAATATCTGCTCCAGCTAAGATTTAAAATCTACTATACCTATATAACATAAAGGGGATGAACCTATACAGTACAAACAGCAACTTAGACAGCGATATCATATGGACATCAAGACTACCTGATATAACCTGACGATGGTAATCACGCCGAACTTGTAAGAAACATATATAATCGAGCACAGGAGCGTCTAGGTCTCATAGTGTAATATTTAATGCCCTTCGATGGCATATACGACGCCATGGGCCCACATGAGTGCCAATCTATAGCTTATGCGTGGCAATCCCGCCATTATACCAAGAGTGCATCTCCATGTCTGTACTCGTTTACTTCATCAGTCTTCCACATGGTCATCAAAATGTCGCTGGAACTTTCCGTATACTTCCGAAGGAACATCCCATCCTCATGTCTCCAGTCACCAGTATAGCGCATTGTGTAAGTGCGAGTTCGTCGCTCTCTGCGTATCGCAACAACGCTGTTTACTTGAAACTGCATGCCAAAACTTTAAATCATGACTGGGATGCACTGAGCGTCTACTCCTCGCCAGAATATCGAACTCAGTCTGGTGGCCTACCTAGAATGCATCCCTCCTTAGCAATGAGCCCAGAGACTCTTATCCGATCAAAAGCAATCAGTTGTCTGTTAGTGGACTTCGACATGCAGTGTGCCTTTCCCCCATTCACCTTTAAACTGGCTGGAACTCTACTGGGGACAGTGTCAGTTAAGTGCCCGAACGTTTGTAGAGTCATGGCAGGCCATTCTTTGTGCAGTGCGAAACCAGAGAAGGTGGATGCTGGGGTCTGGAAGGAAATCGACGTTCTGACACATCAAATGGTTTTCCCTCTGGCTTTCTGTTAGGGCTCTGAGCAGGCCGGTTCATTTCATAAATGTTATTGTGACAAACTATCGTCTTGCCGCTGTGCTTCATGACGGTGTGCATTGTCATGCTGATGTGAGCGATCATCGACACCGAACCGTTCCTTTACAGTATGGAGTACACAACGCTGGAAAATGGGTTCATATCATTTCACATTTGTTGCTCTCTTAAGCACAATAAGGGAACAAGACCACGAACAAACACGGACACCAACCAAGTCCTTATTTCGTTGTTGGCACTATAAATGATGATAATGGGACGTTCTCCAAGCACAAGTCAAACCAGAACAGTGCATACCGTGTAAACCGTTCGTTTCCAGCCGTCCCCTGCCCAAAGGTGCCGCTCTTTACACCGTCTCAGTCAAGGCCTAGCAGCGACCAGAGAAAATTGTTGTTTATTATAAGCTGCTTCACCATTGTACCCCATTCTTTCCATTCTTTTTAATTCCTTACTTAAAGTCATTGTGCTAGTTAGTCTAGGTAGTCTAGTAGTACCACTGTGGAGCTCAAGAGTGACTCCTTCGGCTGATATGATCTAATTTTTTACAACACATTTTGCAATGCTCCACGATCCCTGCTGTCAGTACATGCGGCCTGCCTGATCTTGGTTTAATTTTGATTGTTCCTTCGCGCTTCCACTTCAAAATAACATCAGCAACAATCAACTCGGGCAACTGTTGTAGAAGGGCTGAAATATCCCTGATCGATCTGTTACTCAAGTGCCATCTAATCATTAGCCCACGGCGAAGCAATTGAGCATAGCTGACCAAATCAATCAGCTGTGAAATGATAATAAAATCAAGACCCTACGCTGCTGACAGGCGTAGATATACATCAACGAGGACAGTTGAAAATGTGTGACCCGACAAGACTCAAACCCGGAATCTCCTGCTTACGTGGCAGACGCTCTATCCATCTGAGCCACCGAGTGCACAGAGGATAGTGCGACTGCAGGGTCTTATCCTTTGCACGTTTCTTCTGTGTAGATGCACACGTATTGCCTGAACTCTTACGGGACTCGGTGAGATTGTCTGCCGCGAGTAATGAGTGTAATGGGCAGGGCCACTGCGAATGTAGTGTGTGGACATTCAGTTGGGAATGTGGGTCTCACCGGAAGCGTGCAAGGGAAAAGTCCCTGCAGTCGCACTATCCTCTGTGATCTCGATGGCTCAGATGGATAGAGTGTCTGCCATGTAAGCAGGAGATCCTGGGTACGAGATCCCGTCGGCGCACACATTTTCAACTGTCCCCGTTCATGTATATCAAGCCTGTCGGCAGCGTAGTGTCTTCATTTAATTATAATTTCATTCTAGAGCGCTGCATGGTCACCGATGGTGAAATGTCCGAATGAACAGATACCATCTTCATTCAGTCAGATGCTTTTGCTCCTTAACTGTTTGGGAGGACGACGGTTCAATCCCGCGTCCGGCCATCCTGATTTAGGTTTTCCGTGATTTCCC
This sequence comes from Schistocerca gregaria, assembly GCF_023897955.1. Classification (NCBI taxonomy): domain Eukaryota; kingdom Metazoa; phylum Arthropoda; class Insecta; order Orthoptera; family Acrididae; genus Schistocerca; species Schistocerca gregaria. The sequence goes on from NC_064923.1 coordinate 333,287,662, forward strand.
TAAATCGCTCCAGGCAAATTCCGGGAGGGTTCCTTTCAAATGGTGCGGCCGACTTCCTTTCCCATCGTTCCCTAATCCGATGACACCGATGACCTCGCTGTCTGGTCTCCTTCCCCAAATAACCCAACCCAACCCCTTAATTGTTTTTGCTCCTTAACTGAGAAAACAATACTCTCAGCCACCTGTTTGCAGCCTCATTCTCCTTCCGCGGAAGGCCCATTTCTGTAATACGTATTAAATTGAAGAAGTCACTTCTGTCTTCTTGCAGTCCGTATAGCCTAGTGATCAGAAAAAAAGAGCTGTTAAAACCATTACCTGCACTTTAGTTCTGAATGATCGATATTTTTTGGTACTTCTTTTGTCTCGGTTATAACAGGTTTTTCATTTTTCAATAATCAGGGGGTAAAAGATCGGCATATCAATTTGGTGTAGCAGCAGCGACATATATATATATATATATATTGAAACTAGGAAACAAACACATGACATAAGAATCGCTACAGCACTACGAAGACATTAACATGTAGCTGTGACCGTGTGGAGCGGCCTGTATGACGAAACGCGTGACATGCTCTGTGCAAGAATTTCTCCCACTTGGCCTATATGACAGTTTTTCGATGTCGTCACCTGATTTGAAGAATTGTTCCGTACCTTGTTTGGAAGAATATTACGAAGTGCCTTACCAGTGAAGTACAACGTTCCATTTTCTTTAGAAGGTTAACAATGCTAGGAGGCATAACAAAATTGCGATGTTATGCAAGAAGAAATCATCCACAGTGGCTCTGGTAAGAGTAAATAAATTTGATTAATGTACCTATAATTTTACTGACGTGCTATAAAACGGAATAATAACTGAACACCTAGTCATGTAGTTGCTTCAGGCTGAAATATTGGTACCATCCAATCGTGGCCATGCATAAAAGCCCAAATCTTGGGACTTTCCGACTTAGATGTCATCACACCCCTCTTCTTCATCTTTGCAACCTTTGCTGGAGGCAATGAGGTCAATTCTTACCGCAGCCTCAACTCCATATCCATCGTCTTCTTCTTCACCTTCACTAGAAGTTTTCAGTCTTTGTTCAAAGTGTATGTTTAGTACGGGAACTAACAGCAATAAGAAATCGGTTATTTCAAAAACCGGTTAAGTTGAGTGGTTTTAACAAACAGGATAAACTGGCGACGAGAAATAGCAGTGTAACTTGTTTCAGCGATGACCGCAATCGCTGATTGGGTCAGTGGGCTATGCTGCCCATCATTACTGATTGTGTCCGCCCCTTGTAGCTGACTGCTCAGCGCGACGGAATGTCATCCCTAACGACCCGGGATCGATTCCCGGATGCTTCGGAGATTTTCTCCGCTCAGGGACTGGGTGTTATGTTGTCCTTATCATCATCATTTCATCCCCATCGACACGAAAGTCGCCGAAGTGGTGTCAATTCGACAGACTGCACCAGGCGAACGGTCTACCCGACGGAAGGCCCTAGCCACACGGCATTTCCAGTACTGTTTGTGGTTGTCACCGAACCAATCCGTTTTAGGGCTTCATTAGTTTATTCAAATCCAGATTAACTTGACATTAAAAACCGTTCAAAATAACCAATATCAAAGTGACAGATTTTCGGTATTTTTGTCCTGGTGTTTCCTATAAATAGAGGTACAACTCGAACAAAGATTGAATAATTTTCTCTCCCTTACTTTTAAGATACACAGAATGAAATTAATAAATTAGATAGGCAAATAAAACAAAACTTGACCCGTTCAACATTTTCTTATTTTCTTGAAAAGTGATAAGTGGTTGAATAACACAAAAAACAATCTCTAGTATCCTCCTGTAGATCCAAATTTTTTGAATCTCATCATGTCGAAGTCGAGGAACGTACCACTGTTTGATCATTACGAATAATCAGTGCTAAGACGTGAAAACTGAGGTTGAATAACTCTGTTTTTTCGTGTTAATTCTTATTTTTTCAGGGGCTACAAGCAGATAAAGGCGTACTGAAAATGGTTCAAATGGCTCCGAGCACTATAGGACTTAACGTCTGAGGTCATCAGTCACCTAGAACTTGTTGTTGTTATTATGGTCTTCAGTCCCGAGACTGCTTTCATGCAGCTCTCAATGCAACCGTATTCTGTGCAAGTTTCTTCATCTCCCAGTACCTACTGCAACATACATCCTTCTGTATCTGCTTGGTCTCCCTCTACGATTTTTACTCTCCACGCTGCCCTCCAATGCTAAATTTGTGATCCCTTGCTGCCTCAGAACATGTCCTACCAACCGTTCCATTCTTCTCGTCAAGTTGTGCCACAAACTCCTCTTCTCCCCAATTCCATTCAATACCTCCTCATCAGTTATGTGATCTACCCATCTAATCTTCAGCATTCTTCTGTAACACCACATTCCAAAAGCTTATATTCTCCTCCTGTCCGAACTATTTATCGTCCATGTTTCACTTCCATACATGGCTACACTACATACAAGTACTTTCAGAAACGACTTCCTGACACACAAATCTCTACTCGATGTTAACAAATTTCTCTTCTTCAGAAACGCTTTCCTTGCCATTGCCAGTCTACATTTTATATCCTCTCTACTTCGACCATCTTCAGCTCTTTTGCTCCCAAAATAGCAAAACTCCTTTACTACTTTAAATGTTGCATTTCGTAATCTAATTCCCTCAGCATCACCCGACTTAATTCGATACACTCCATTATCCTCGATTTGCTTTTGTTGATGTTCATCATATATCCTCCTTTCAAGACACTGTCCATTCCCTTTAACTGCTCTTCCAAGTCCTTTGCTGTCTCTGACAGAATTACGATGTCATCGGCGAACCTAAAAGTTTTTATTTCTTCTCCATGGATTTTAATACCTACTCCGAATTTTTCTTTTGTTTCCTTCACTGCTTGCTCATTATACAGATTGAATAACATCGGGGATAGACTACAGCCCTGTCTCACTCCTTTCCCAACCGCTGCTTCCCTTTCATGTCCCTCAACTCTTATAGCTGCCATCTGGTTTCTGTGCAAATTGGAAATAGCCTTTCGCTCCCTGTATTTTACCCCTGCCACCTTCAGAATTTGAGAGTATTCCAGTCACCATTGTCAAAAGCTTTCTCTAAGTCTACAAATGCTAGAAACGTAGGTTTGCCCTTCCTTAATCTAGCTTCTAAGATAAGTCGTAGGGTCAGTATTACCTCACGTGTTCCAACATTTCTACGGAATCCAAACTGATCTTCCCCGAGATCGGCTTCTACTAGTTTTTCCATTCGTCTGTAAAGAACTCGCGTTAGTATTTTGCAGCTGTGACTTATTAAACTGATAGTTCGGTAATTTTCACATCTGAAAACGCCTGCTTTCTTTGGGATTGGAATTATTATATTCTTCTTGAAGTCTGAGGGTATTTCGCCTGTCTCATACATCTTGCTCAACAGATGGTAGAGTTTTGTCAGGACTGGCTCTCCCAAGGCCGTCAGTAGTTCCAATGAAATGTTGTCTACTCCAGGGGCATTGTTTCGACTCAGGTCTTTCAGTGCTCTGTCAAACTCTTCAAGCAGTATTGTATCTCCCATTTCATCTTCATCTACATCCTCTTCCATTTCCATAATATTGTCCTCAAGTACATCGCCCTTGTATAGACCCTCTATATACCCCTTCCACCTCTCTGCTTTCCCTTCTTTGGTTAGAACTGGGTTTCCATCTGAGCTCTTAATATTCATACAAGTGGTCCTCTTTTCTAGAAAGGTCTCTTTAATTTTCCTGTAGGCAGTATCTATCTTACCTCCAGTGAGATAAGCCTCAACATCCTTACATTTGTCCTCTAGCCATCCCTGCTTAGCCATTTTGTAAATACCCTTTCGCTCCCTGTATTTTACCCCTGCCACCTTTAGAATTTGGAAGAGAGTATTCCAGTCAACATTGTCAAAAGCTAGAAACGTAGGTTTGCCTTTCCTTAATCTTTCTTCTAAGATCAGTCGTAAGGTCAGTATTGCCTCACGTGTTCTAATATTTATAAGGAATCCAAACTGATCTTCCCCGATGTCGGCATCTACCAGTTTTTCCATTCGTCTGTAAATAGCTCGTGTTAGTATCTTGCAGCTGTGACTTATTAAACTGATAGTTCTGTATTTTTCACATCTGTCAACACATGCTTTCTTTGGGATTGGAATTATTATATTCTTCTTGAAATCTGAGGGTATTTCGCCTGTTTCATACATCTTGATCACCACATGGTAGAGTTTTGTCAGGACTGGCTCTCCCAAGGCCGTCAGTAGTTCCAATGGAATGTTGTCAACTCCGGGGGCCTTGTTTCGACTCAGGTCTTTCAGTGCTCTGTCAAACTCTTCACGCCGTATCGTATCTCCCATTTCATCTTCATCTACATCCTCTTCCATTTCCATAATATTGTCCTCAAGCACATCGCCCTTGTATAGACCCTCTATATACTCCTTCCATCTTTCTGCCTTCCCTTCTTTGGTTAGAACTGGGTTTCCATATGAGCTCTTGATATTCATACAAGTGGTTCGATTTTCTCCAAAGGTCTCTTTAATATTCCTGTAGGCAGTATCTGCCTCATTTACTGCATTTTTGTATTTTCTCCTTTCATCAATTAAATTCAAAATATCTTATGTTACCCAAGGATTTCTGCTAGCCGTCGTCTTTTTACCTACTTGATCCTCTGCTGCCTTCAATATTTCATTCCTCAAATCTACCCATTCTTCTTCTACTGTATTTCTTTCCCCCATTCCTGTCAATTGTTCCCTTATGCTCTCCCTGAAACTCTGTACAACCTCTGGTTCTTTCAGTTTATCTAGTTCCCATCTCCTTAAATTCTCACCTTTTTGCAGTTTCTTCAATTTTAATCTGCAGTTCATAACCAATAGATTATGGTCAGAGTTCACATCTGCCCTTGGAAATGTCTGTGAATTTAAAATCTGGTTCCTAAATCTCTGTCTTACCATTATGTAATCTATCTGATACCTTCTAGTATCTCCGGGATTCTTCCATGTATACAACCTTCTTTTATCATTCTTGAACCAAGTGTTAGGTATGATTAAGTTATGCTCTGTGCAAAATCCTACCAGACGGCTTCCTCTTTCATTTCTTAGCCCCAATCCACATTCATCTACTACGTTTTCTTCTCTCCCTTTTTCCTACACTCGAATTCCAGTCACCCATGACTATTAAATTTTCGTGTCCCTTCACTACCTGAATAATATCTTTTATCTCATCATACATTTCATCAATTTCTTCATCAACTACAGAGTTAGTTGGCATATAAACTTGTACTACTGTGGTAGGCGTGGGGTTCGTGTCTATCTTGGCCACAATAATGCGTTCACTATGCTGTTTGTCGTGGATTACCCGCACGCCTATTTTTTTATTCATTATTAAACCTACTCCTGCATTACCTCTATTTGATTTGGTATTTATAACCCTGTAGTCACCTGACCAAAAGTCTTGTTCCTCCTGCCACAGAACTTCACTAATTCCCACTATATCTAACTTTAACCTACCCATTTCCCTTTTTACATTTTCTAACCTATCTGCTCGATTAAGGGATCTTACATTTCACGCTCCGATCCGTGGAAGCCAGGTTTCTTTCTCCTGATAACAACGTTCTCTTGAGTAGTTCCCGCCCGGAGATCCGAATGGGGGACTATTTTACCTCCGGAATGTTTTACCCAAGAGGATGCCATCATTATTAAACCATACAGTAAAGCTATATGCCCTCGGGAAAGATTACGACTGTAGTTTCCCCTTGCTTTCAGCCGTTCGCAGTACCAGCACAGCAAGGCCGTTTTGGTTATTGTCACAAGGCCAGATCAGTCAATCATCCAGACTGTGGCACCTGCAACTACTGAAAAGGCTGCTGCCCCTCTCCAGGAACCACACGTTTGTCTGGCCTCTCAACAGATACGCCACCGTTCTGGTTGCACATACGGTACGGCCATCTGTATCGCTGAGGCACGCAAGCCTCCCCACCAACGCAAGGTCCATGGTTCATGGAAGTTAGAACTACTTAAACCTAACTATCTAAGGACATCACACACATTCATGCCCAAATCAGGATTCAAACCTGCGACCGTAGCGGTGGCGCGGTTTCAGACTGTAGCACTTAGAACCGCTCGGCCACTCCGGCCAGCAAAGCTGTTCTATGTGGACACAGGCAGCAGATCAGCAACACTCTGTTTTTATCGTACACCATGCATGAATTGCTAAGTTTTCAATTTTATCCTCATGTGATGTCGTAAGTTTGTGATAGCTACTCCCATTTTTAAAGCAAACGGAGCATTCTACTTTACTGATGCTGCTCTGCGTAAAATATTTCCAGACTAGGGATGGTGTCATTCTGTAATACTAATGATGTCCGACGTCGTTAGCGAGAAACAACCATATAGACCAGATATGTAACTCTTGCACACTGGATGTAAACGTGTATCATCTAACAGGCCACGCCACATGGTAACAGTTACAGTATTGTCTCAGCAATGCTGTACCAGTTCCAATGCCAAGTGTTTACTGCTCGTTGCTGTTGTCTTTGTTATCAGCGCTGAACAGTTACTTCATTTTCTATTATGACGCATTACTTGGAACAATGGAAGTTTTACGATTAAATATTACTCTTTTTTTTTAAGGTTAACTTAAAACCGAAAAATTTTGGCAGTGTTGCTGCGGTTAGTTGATATTTTTACTGGGTTATTAGTAAATAAGAGAAACCTGTTGTACGTGCGGCCAAAAAAAATCCACGAAAATGCCGGTTATTCAAAACTAAAATACCGATATTGGTTTTAACCGTTCGATTTCCTCAACTCTACCCTGTGGGAAAACCGGAAGAGAGGAGGACCGAAGCATTTGGGATGTGATGTTACAGATGAAAACTGAAAACTGAAAATTAGATGGACTGATAAGGTGAGGAGGTTCTGCACAGAATCGAAGAGGAAAGGAATATGTGGGAAACACAGGGTCAAAATGATAGGACATCTATTAAGACACCAGGGAATGACTTACATGGTACCAGAGGAAGCTGTAGAGGGCAAAATCTTGGGCAAATGGCTCTGAGCACTATGCGACGTACCTTCTGAGGTCATCAGTTCCCTAGACCCTAGAACTACTTAAACCTAACTAACCTATGGACATCACACACATCCATGAGCGAGGCAGGATTCGAACCTGCGACCCTAGCGGTTGCGCTGTTCCAGACTGTAGCGCCTAGAACCACTTGGCCACCCCAACCGGCAAATACATCCAGTAAATAATTGATGGCGTAGGTTGCAAGCGTTACTATAAGATGAAGAGGTTGGCACAGGAGACGAATTCGTTGCTGGCAGCGTCAAAAAACTAGTCAGAAGACTGATGACAAAATGAAAAGTAAAAATAAAAGAATAAAATAATAAAAAATATAAAAAGCTCTTCACGCGGAAAATCGAGTGAAGCAGTCCGAACATCTGACGGTTCCACTTTCCCAGTACTCGATGAGTCACCCGTGTTTTCCAGTTTACCTGCACACCCATTAATTAGCTCGACCAATAGGCAGCCTGTGTCAGAGCGCACACCTGGCAGCGAAAGCGACAAGCACTGGACGGTTGCCAGGGTCACGTACAGACCGCCACGTGCGGCCCGTTTGCCAAACTACACGTCGCGTCGGTTGTCGTAAATCTGACGCCGCGCCGGGCAGCGCCGAGACGCCTGAGTCCGGCGTCGCGTGGCGTCGCGCGCGCGCCTGTGGGAGGTGCAAATATTTGCCCTGCGAGTTTCTCCACCGGCCGGTCGGCGAAGCGCGCCGAAGCCTCGCACACGTATTTGCCGGCGCGTCGCGCTAAACGCGGAACACAGCGTGCTGGCGGACGGCTTGACGGCTGCCGCCACTCCACTCCACAAGGCAATTTACTCACCACTCGCAAGTAAACTGGCTTGTTTGAGTAGTCTGTCACCTGTACGTAAGGGGCTCCTGGAAACAGGAGCGCGTAACCATGTTTGCACACGCGTAGACACACATACACACACATACGTTGTACGTGACTCATCCATACGTACACACAGTTCTGCTCGTACAGAAGTCCGACTATTTCCCTGTTTGTACAATGTTACGTTCAGTTCTCTGGTTAACAACGTTTCACTCAAACTGCGGTTAATCTTAACTATGTTCTCAAAATTGCTGTCATCATCCTCATCTGTTTTATACTATCTCGACAGTTTCTGCTCTTCTTCAAGTTTTTATAAAAGCATCAAATGAAACCATCGTCCAGGATTGTTGAAATGTTTCAAATAACTTTTGTACCTCTCAGTTATCAACACTTTTTTCAGATTAAGCTTATCCATTACACAAGTTTTAGAAACCGCGACTGTTTATTAAATGAAAATAGACAAAACTGCAACAAGTCACTTTTTGAAATAACTATTTATTCACTCTATGGACCGGTTTTTGAAACTTTTCTGGCTCATCTTCAAATGGTTTTCCAGATTTTACATACTTATTTCAAACATGAAGCTGGGTGCTGGCACTTTGGCACGAATACTTTAATGCAATGCTGTGAGTATTATTTATCCGTAGATTTGGATCGAAAATTTAGTTTTGTACTTACTGCGGCGGTAAGGGTAGCTTTTGGTCTGAGTATGCATCTGCCTATTTCCACTGAAATGACCAGTTAGTACCACATCACTCAATTTTACACGATATATGAGCATATACACTTTGATAAAGAACTTTAGCCAGCATCCAGCATGCGCTTTCCTGCTACTTTTGTTACTTTTTTAAAAAGATATCTACACAAGGATATGACACGGGCTTACTTTCCTAAGAGTAATTATTTGTTTTTGTTTGCATAGAACTAATTCGATATATGGGCAAATACTTTAACGAAAACTGGCATTGAATGAAATCCCAATAAATAACTAAATAAAGTACTACAAGAAAAAACTTCGACTGATTTGGTGTCTTATTTATACTATTAAGCTACCGTATAATACTGTCAATCAATTTAAGAGCAAATGACTTAATTTCTCCCGCCCCTCCCCCAAAGAACTGTGGGCTTTGCTGTTGGTGGGGAGGCTTCCCTGCTTCGGCGATACAGATAGCCATATCGTAGGTGCAACCACAATGGAGAGGTAACTGCAGAGAGCCCAGACAAGCGTGTCGTATTTGAAGAAGAATAAGCAGCGTTTTTAGTAGTTTCAGGGGAAACAGTCTGGATGACTAACTGATCCGGCCTCGAAACATCAGCCAAAGTGGCCTTGCTGAGCTGGTGCATAAAATGGTTGAAAGCAACGTGAAACTATAGCCGAAGTTGTTCCCGAGGACATACAGTTACATTGTATAGTTTCATCATGACGCCATTCCAGAGGTAAAAGAGTCCCCCATTCGGATGTCCGTGTGGGGGCTACTCAGGAGCATTTCGTTATCAGGAGAAACAAAACAGATGTTCTACAGATCGGAGCGTGGAATGTCAGATCAGTTAATCTGGCAGGTAGGTTAGAAAATTTAAAAAGGGAAATGGGGAGGTTAAATGGCTCTGAGCACTATGGGACTCAACTGCTGTGGTCATCAGTGCCCTAGAACTTTGAACTACTTAAACCTAACTAACCTAAGGACATCACACACATCCATGCCCGAGGCAGGATTCGAACCTGCGACCGTAGCAGTCACACGGTTCCGGACTGCGCGCCTAGAACCGCGAGACCACCGCGGCCGGCGGAGGTTAAAGGTAGATGTAGTGGGAGTAGTAAAGTTCGGTGGCTGGAGGAACAGAGTTTCTGGTCAGGTGAATGCAGGGTTATAAATAGCAAATCAAATAGTTGTGAAGCGAGAGTAGGTTTAATAATGAATAAAATATAGTAAAGCGTGTAATGTACAATGAACGGCATAGTGACCACATTACTGTAGCCAACATTGACACGAAGCCCACAACCGCCATCGTAGCACATGTTTATGTGTCAGCTAGCTTCGCAGTTAATAAAGTGATTGAAGAAATGTAAGATGATATAAGAGAAATTATTCAGATAGTTAAGGGAGATGAAAATTTAATAGTCATGGGGGACTGGAATTCGATAGTAGGGAAACGAAGAGAACGATAAATAGTAGGTGAATATGGGCTAGGAGAAAGGAATGAAAGAGGAAGCCAATCTGTAGCATTTTGCACATAACATAACTTGATCATATCTAACACTTGGATAAAGAATCATGAAAGACGTAGTCCAGGCAAATTACGAAAAATGGGGGAAAATTTATAAAGTTTTGAAACTTTGGGAAACCAGTCTTAGGGCATCTAAAAGTAAAAACAGAATAGTTCCCTCCCCTATTGAGGGAGCTCCCCCCCCCCCCCTCTAACCCTTAATGTATCTTATTTTCCTTTTCTCAAACTTTACGAAAAACGGTTCATTTGACAAAAGTTATCTATATGACAGAAAATATTTCTTTTGGGAGAAAATAAACTGCCTACAGCCGTCCTTACGATTTTATTTATTTTATTTTGTTGCAACCAGTTTCGGGGCTTCAATGCGCCATCTTCAGGCTGTAGTTGATGCAGAAAGCGTTAATACGATCCCTCTATACACCGCATCAGTAGTCAGCATAGCTAGATTAGTAGATAATCTGAAAACAGGTGTCAGCTCCCTAACCATCAACTGCCAACCAGGTAGTAAAGCTGGCTACTGACGCAGTATATATAGTGATCATATCAACCCCTTCCGCTTCAAGAACAGCCTCAAGATGGCGCACTGAAGCGCCGAAACTGGTTGCAACAAAACAAAATTAATAAAATAATAAGCACGGCTGTAAGAGTTTTATTTTCTCACAATAGTAAACGTCCAGAGTCCCAAAGACCTCCTGCGAAAAGGACGGATATGCGAAAATATTTCTGGTGAAATTGCACTCAGAGAAGGTCAAATGCATGCTTAAGCAAGGTAATTAGCTTATGAGTGCTAAAATTTGAAGGTAAAAAGGAGTGAAATTTATTTTAAAACAAGCTTTTATTTATGAGCAACAATTTTGCTTTATAGTCACCTACTTTAGATTTATGCAACTTAAATTATTGGAATGAAAATCACTTTTCCTGAAAATTAAGAATTACTGTTAAACTAATCAACTATTACTTTTCTTGTAATATATCTACAATCACATGTACAGCATGTAGACAGTGAAAATGCCACAACATCTAACAAATAAATAAATTCTTGTAAATATTTTTTTTACATAACACCGTCATCCAAATCATCTGTCAAATCATTGCAAGGCACAATAGTAGAGCTTTGTCCACAACAGTTTTCGCACATTGTTGTGCAATGTAGTTCAGCCTTGACACATCTGCACTTTCTTCCGCAGCTTTTAGTGCAGCCGCATGAAATCAGTAGCAGTACTTTCTTTCGAGCAGTTGCTCGTTTCATTTAAATTTGGGAGAGGGCTGAGTTTGATTCCCTCCACCTCTGGTTCTGGCATCCAAGTTGTTCCCCAGCTATAGTTGGACTTGTAGGTAAACTTGGTAAGAGTGATGTCGCTACACACTAGTGAAATTAAGGACAGAGTAAATCTTCTGCTAACACACACCTTTATTCTCACACGTCCATTTTACAGTTACAGTTGAAATATGTCCGCTGCAGAGGGCAGCACAATGAACAGACTTAACAGAACACCAACAGATGGCGTAGGAGTCTTTATTCCCTGACATCCTCCCCACCCTGGCCCATCTCAAGGGGGATGACTAGCTGGACTGGTCGACAGATCTTCATACCATCTGGTTGCCGTAGGATGATGCACCGTATTTTACTGTCTCTGCCATGCCGTACTTCTTCTACCACAGCCCTCTTCCACAAGTGCCATGGTTTGCTGTCTTCTTGGAGCAGAACAACCTCTCCAAATCTCTGTTTCCTTTGTGAAGGGACCCTTCACCTCATGATATTGTCTTAGCAGCAGGAGGTATTCTGTCTTCCACCTGCGCCAGATGTCGTCATTGACCTTTTGTCTGAGCCGGAACTCCTTGGCTAGGTACTTTCTAGTTGCTGCATCTGGCCCACATGGAATTGTTACTAATTTCCCACCATTTAGAAAATGGGCTGGCGTCAATGCAGTGTCGCTCTCTCCTTGAGTCGTGAGTTTATTACAGCTTCTATCCTGATCAAGGTGGTGTTTAAGCTCTCTTCATCCACCTGGGAGTGACCAAGAATTTTCCTCAGGCAGCACTTGACTGAGCCTATCATGCGTTCCCACCAGCCTCCACACCAAGTCGCATGTAGTGGTATGAATTTCCAAGTGATTCCATGGTGGGCACAGTAGAGCTGTACATCAGTATGTTGCATGGTTTTGAAAAGCTCTGCCAGTTCTGAGTTGGCTGCATGGAATGTTGTAGCATTGCCTGAGTAGACAGTGACTGGTAGGCTCCTACGTCCTGCAAAGCATTGCACAACCATCAAAAATATATCAGTGGACATGTCAGTTACAAGTTCAATATGAATGGCCCATGTTGTTGCACGTGTGAATAGGACCATGTAGGACTTTCTTGTTTGATGTCCAGATCTGACATGTAATGGTCCGACAAAATCGATGCCTGTTACTGCAAATGGTCCTGAAGGCTAAACTCTGTCCAGTGGTAGTGGGGCCTCCATCTCTTCATACCGGTGACTGTGTATGAGTGAAGAACTCTCCTAACAGCTTGTCGTCCTAGCAGAATTCAAAGTCTTGTCGCAGTTCCCCTACACAATCCCCACACCGAGATGATGCAGTCTTACATGTGTGTGTCTGATGAGAAGTTCAGTGAAATGGTGACGTCCATTCAATATAACTGTATGCTTCTCTGACAGTGCAGAACATTGCAGCCTACCACCAAGATGAAGGATGCCACCCAATATAAAGGGACTGTATCGAGCAGTCTGTGATTCCTTGGGCAATTGTTCTGCCTTACGTAATGCAGACAGTTCACTATTGAATAGTTCCTCTTGAACTCTTCTGATCCAGTAGGTGCGGGCATTATGTAATTCCAAAGCACTAAAACTGCCGGGGATTCTATTTTTGTTTCTTATTGTGCTGATAAATCGAAATACAAAGGCAATTATAAGCCGTACTCGCCAATATGAACTAAACCTTGCATTGTCTAGTAGTGGTTCAGTGATGGTGATCAGAGTGACATTTGCTCTCGTTTTGGCTTCTGGCATTGATGAAGGTGGGGCTGAGATTTCCAGTGCCCAGAACTGATTGTCTTTCGAAAGCCATTGTGGACCACCCCACCAGATATCAAGAGTGGCTAGCAGATTTGTTTCTAGTCCCCGCATGAGATGATCTGCAGGATTTTGGCTTCCTGGACAATGCCTCCATTGGCTCAGTGTAGTGTATGTCAATATCTCTGTCACGCGATTACAGATAAATGTCTTCCATTTGTTTGGATCACTCCATACCCATTCCAAAGTGACTGTCGAGTCGCTCCACAAGGTAGCTCTGTTGGCATCAAACCCTGTTTCCTGGCAAAAGTAATGAAGGCGTCGTGATCCGACCAATGCAGCAAGTACCTCCAACCTGGGTAGAGTTACCTTCTTGATAGGGGCCAGTCGGTTCTTGCTACAGACAAGGTGTACAGTGTATCCAGTTTCAGTAGATGTCCTTATATACAAAACAGCGCCGTATGCTCTTTCAGATTCTTCACAGAATACATGCACCTCCACAGAGCCACCTGTGCCCAGCGTCCCTATCTATCTAGGAATATGTAGTGATTACAAGTGATGAAGCTTTGAGACCCATGTGTGCCAACGACATGCAAGATCTGTGGGCAAAACTTCCATGTAAGACCCCTCAGCCATGTGTCTTGGAAAATTATCTTTGAAACGATCTCAACAGGAGTGAACACACCCAGGGGGTCATATAACTGAGCAGCTGCTCGAAGAACAATTCCTCTTGGTAACCAGTTTGTCCATTAGATTTTCAGCTATCTTCTGTTAGGCACTGCAGATAGTCCATTTCTGTGTTCCAATTAATTCCTAAAACTTGCGTTGTGGTCTTTGTTTACAGGCATTTGACATCTCATATTGCCTTCAGATCATTCAAATTAGTCACCCATTTGGACAACGGAAGACTTATCTGCTGGAAAAGTTCTGTCAGTTCATGGTAAACAGTTGCAGCGGTGTCGCTGTCTCTAACACTCGCTACAAAACACTGACTTGTTTACAAGTTCTGAAGATAGTGGATATTTTTCACTATTTAGTGCTGATAGCTCCCTTATGGCAACTGACAAAATGAATGGGCTTAGTGCAAGTCCAAATGGCAAACGTTTGAAGTGATATGTAATCACGTCATTTGTGGTCATGTAGGCACCACTTCCAGCTTGCTCAACACGATACCAAAGGAACCTCGTGAGATCTCTGTCTTCTTCTTTCAACGTTAACTGCAGGAAAGCTTGGTCCACATCACGCACTAATCCAGCCAGAAGTGTGCGGAATCGTAGTAAGATTGCGAGAATATCCGGAAGTAAATCTGGTCCCTTTTCAAGGGGATCATTCAGCGATAGAGACTCTGGCTCATGTGAGGATGCATCGAAGACTATTCTGTACTTCACACTTCCACTGATGCATGTCTTCACAATGTGGTGTGGCAGGTAGAATGTGTTTCCAGCAGTGCAGTCCTCAGGTGCTACCTCTACCTGGTTCTTCTCAATATATTTCGACATGGTCTCGTGGTAAATGACCTTCAGCTCTTCATTCCCTCGCAGCTTGTTTTGTAATGAGCGAGGACGCGCTTCAGCAGTTGTGCGGTTACAGGAGAGAGGCATATCCTTCTTTCGAGGCAGAGATACAACTCTGCGGCGATATTCCACTCAGTATGATTCTAGGAATTCCTGATAAATAGGGTGGTCCATGGGTTTTAATGCTCGCTCTTGATGTTCTGTTATCCCGATTGTATCCATGTCCCAAAATCGCCGCACTGACGCATCAGATATATCACTGCAGCTGTCCTGAATAAAGTTTACAGTTGCTCTGTTGACGATGGTGCTAGATCTGTTTCCACTGAGAACATATCCAAACATTGTTGGGAGAAGAACTAGTGATGGTGATACCTTGATTGGTTGTTCCAAAGTCACGATTCTCCAGTAATGATCGCTCCAATCAGGATCTCAATAGGTAGATCTTCAGTGTCTCCTTTAGGATCTGCGAGTGGTGTACCACCCCTCAATGCCATATCTCCTACATCTTGTGGCACTGTTGGTTGCTGTGAAAAATTATTTGTGGTTTCAAAGGCTGTTACTGATTTGTGGGAATTAGTGGAGCACCCCATCATACTAAACTGCACCTTCTTCCTTGAGAGTGATGAACTGTAACTGGATTCGATAGTAGTTATCTCGAGAGTAGTGCTTCCAATGACACTTAGTTGGAGAGATTCGATCAATGAATGGTGAAAGAAACTCGATTGACTCCCTATGTCCAGGAGAGTACGTGTCTGTTTGCTCTTACCAGTGGGTCCTGTGATACTCACACGAGCCGTCTGCAGGTATGTGAAGTTAGAAGTCATAGTTTCAATTTTATTTACTGTTGTGGTATGGCTACTACAGATAGAAATGTGATGCTCCCCCTTACATTTCAGACAGGACGCCTTTCCCCGTTTGAAACACTGATTTCTGTTGTGGCCACGTCTCAGGCATAGAAAGCAACGGTTCATTGTCTTGAGGGCGTCGATTCTTGCCTGCGAGCTTGGCAGTCTTGGCCCCAGTGCACTCTTTCGCCGCAATACACACAGAAGGGCTCTGAACTCTGTTTTGTCTTCTTGTCCCTCTTCGGTTTAACCTTTGCATGGAAGGCAGATCCTGCTGTTACGTAATTTTCGCGTGGTACAGTATCTCCACGAATTTTGAGTGTGTTGATAGCTCCTTCCACCTCTTCATTTAAGAACTCCACAAGGTGGGTGAGGTTCCCTTCTTCAATCTTTTGCCTTCGGGCAAGAACAAGCCAATTTTTGCAAATTTCTTCAGGAAAGGCTCGAAGAAGTTAGGGTGCAAGTACTCTCCCATAAGAGTCCACATTTTCTCCTAGTGCTCGTAGTGCTAGGATGCACTTGTGGCACTCAATGTAGGTGGAGTTGAGAGCCTCTGGACTGCCTGAAGTCGATGTGTTCAGATTCTCCAAGAAATCCAGGTGACTTTGGATAATTCTGTTGCTATCCCGATATTTGGATTTCAAAATTTGCTTAGTCTGCCCATATGTATCAGCTGTAACAGCAATGCCACCAACCAAGTCCTTAGGTTCCCCATTAAGGTAACCGCGGAGGAATACATGCTTGTTCATTGTTGACACCATCGGATTCTCGTCTATGGAGGCTGTGAACTGCGAAAATGGGTGCAGTTTGATAGTAGGCAATTTTATGTACATACAGGCGTGTTGTTGAGCCGCTGATGTCGCATTCCTGTCCCCTGAGCGCGCTCCTCCTAGAAGGCCTTTCGCCTTTCGGAGGGCCCGTTTGCATTTATCAGTATATTCCTCACAAGCTTCCGTGTTTGCTTCGTATTCAGAGTCCTCCAGCAAGTCCTGTATTGTATCGTTGAGTCGCATCAACTCTTCTAATCTTTCCCGTAGGCGTTCCTGGAAGTGCTCTACTTCTTATGCAGCTGTAGAACCATCGACGGCGTTTATTTGGCTGACGAAATGCGTCGCATTCGACCGTAAGGTCGTCCGCTTCCGGCGCAGCCTCCCCAAGTTCGTAGCTACTGCTTCTGCTATGGTGAGTAGGTGGTTTGCTTTCTGTCGCGAGACTGCGTTTAAGGACAAGTCAGTTTGATGCTATCGCTAAGGGATGGCGCTGTCCTGGAGTGTGAACCGTTTGTAGCCCCCTAGTGATGTTTGTAGTTCTCAAACGATGACGCGACCGTGCAGTTTTCAACTTCCGCGACCTTTAGTAGTGGTCGCTGTTGCTAACAGATGGCGCTGCAGTCTACGAATACTTTAGCAAGTCCTATTAGTGCTTTAGAAATAATACGCCAACTGCCCTCTATTGCTCTGCCACCAACAAACATGCACCAAGTAACATCACACACAAATCAATCGCCCTGCAGTGTCCTTTGCTACAGTTTCAGAGCATCTGTGTGAGCTGATCGTGGCGTGCCGTGACCGGATTTTGAGATTGAAGTCGCTCAAAACCTTCTCCGCCGGCGTCGATTCCTCTTTAATGCGTAGTAGCACTCTCTCTCTCTTCATGTTCTCCCGGGTTTCGGCACCAAAATGTTGCTACACATTAGTGAAATCAAGGACACAGTAAAACGTCTGCTCACACCCACCTTTATTCTCACACGTCCATTTTACAGTTACAGTTGAAATATATCCGCTGCAGGGGGCAGCACAATGTACAGACTTAACTGAACACCAACAGATGGCGTAGGAGTATTCATTCCCTGACAAGTGGAGGCATCCTGCGTCAGTAGTGGGTGGCAAACGAGAGAGCATGACAGCATTGTTTGGCTGACCCACAAGTATATTAAAACATTTAAATCGAATGGAATTTACTTTATCACCACGACTCTCTCCTGCTTTTCTGTAGAGAGAGAGTATAAATTTCTCTCCAGCTTTTGCAATGGTATCAGAAAGCAGGACCGTTGAATATCCTTGCAATATTACGAAGTTGGGAATACTGGTTGAGTAGTTCGAAAGCTTGCCGGTTTCCCTTCCCAAACACGACTGAAGTACTGTAGCAACCATATACTGCATCACTAAAGAGTACCGATTTCTTGCACTCATGAATGAGTAGGAGTTACGTACATATTTAGAACCGTAACACCTTTTTCTGATGCTACCTGTAACTTCCTTCATCAGGATTATGTCTGTGTCGTCTGGAGCAAGTAGCGCAAGATGTTCTACATCTTCACCCACTGTTATCATTTCCTGCTAAAATTTTGAGGCGTTTACTGCTTTTGCTACAATTTCAGCATCTGCATCGTCATGCACAATCCTGGTTCCAATACCAAATACAACAGCGGCATCATCTTTATAATGTCTCTGAGTATAGGCTATTTACGTTTTATAAATGTCACCAAAAGTTCCATTCTCGGGCCACACGACATGTTGTATAAGAAACCCTCCATCTATAACAAAGAACTTCGATTGATTATTGTCTATATTCCTTTCAGGTATTTCAGTGAAAAGATTGTACAGCGACCAGATTTTTGTTTTCCTCGTCGATTCTCATCGAACTACTATCAAACACAGGCACTGGTACACTCGATAATTAGTATGTGAAGCAAACCTATCAGTCATCAGGTGAATGAAATGTGCTCAGTTTTCTCTTAAATAATAGCGTTGTGTCTACTTCAGTTACATGTTTTTGAAGGCTAACAGTTGACATACACATTGTCCTAACCATCCTGCATCGTTTAAGCTTCAGAGAAACAAATTTTGGCGATGCAGTAACTATTGTTCGAATAGCTTCTTCACCAACAGACACAGTTTTGTAACAGTTTACCTCTTGAGAGGCTGCTAATCCAGATTCTAATGAAAAAAATAGCTCCTTATGAACAAAACGAGTGTGTTGTTGTAACCATAGCTAAAATGTTTTGCGAATTCTCACGTCAATTTCTATTCTCCCAATCCTCAGTTCAACATGTTGATCAATCGAAACCGAATGTAAATTGCACGACTGTTCCATCACACATGTGAAGGGCTATTGGTGAACCTCAAATCCTTCGGTTGAACACACTATCGGTTAAACCTCTTTCGTGTGAAACTCCTAAACACTCTTCAGGTTCTTCATAAGCGTTTTTCTATCGTTATGTCAATCCAAACTCCACACCAAGAAGCTGTCCTTATTGAAGTCCGCAGGTTTCATGGTTTCTTTCAGGTTCTACATGACCTGGGGCTACAAATGGCACGCCTTAGCATAAGGAAAGTGTGTAGTTGCGTGGAATATCAACAGCGTAGCTCTCGCATATTCTATATGGAGCTCCCAATTCCCCATACGCTGTGCCTGGATGAAACGCAATGCCAGTATGGCAAACTGAAAGTATTTTATCCGTAACTGGGAAGTTTTCCCTCTTTCCTTAGTATCGTCCACTATCTTGACAAATTTATTTTTCAGCTTTTCAATCACTTGAAGTTATTGCAAACCGCCGAAAGATGCACCGTTTACACTCAAAAGAGAAATACATTGTTTGATATGTTGCTTCTCCTTCTCCATGACTGCCATTTTTCCAGTATTATGATGGAAAGAGCACACAGATGACTGCAGAGTCAGCCGGAATTGCCATCTTGTATGCAAGACCAGAAACAAAAGCTGCAGCATATACAGTCTCCAAGAGCTGAGTGAGTCCACTGTCTCTCACTAAGAATGCTATTGATCCTAGAAAAGGCATTAACAATCATATACAACCGTTCACTCGACGAAAGATCCGTGCCTAAGGACTGGAAAGTTGCTCATGTCACACAAATTTTCAAGAAAGGTAGTACGAGTAATCCACTAAATTGCAGACCCATATTGTTAATGTCGGTATGCAGCAGTATTTTGGAACATATATTGTGTTCGAACATTATGAATTACCTCGAAGGAAACGGTCTATTGACACACAGTCAACATGGGTTTAGAAAATATCGTTCCTGTGAAACACAACTAGCTTTTTATTCACATGAAGTGCTGAGTGCTATTGACAAGGGACTTCACATCGATTACGTTTTCCTGGATTTCCGGAAGGCTTTTGACTCTGTACCATACAAGCGGCTCGTAGTAAAATTGTGTGCTTATGGAATGCTGTCTCAGTTATGTGACTGGATATGCGATTTCCCGTCAAGACAGGTTCAGTTTGTAGTGATCGACGAAAAGTCATCGAGTAAAACAGAAGTGATTTCAGGCGTTCCCCAAGGTAGTGTTACAGGCCATTTGCCGTTCGTTACCTATATAAACTGTTTGGGAGACAATCTGAGCATCCGTCTTCGGTTGCTTGCAGATGACGCTGTCGTTTATCGACTAATAAAGTCATCAGAAGATCAAAAGAAACTACAAAACGATTTACGAAAAATATCTGAATGGTGTGAAAAGTGGCAGTTGACCCTAAATAACGAAAAGTGTGAGGTCATCCACATGAGTACTAAAAGGAACTCTTTAAACTTCGGTTACACGATAAATCAGTCTAATCTAAAAACCGTAAATTCAATTAAATACCTAGGTATTACAATTACGAACAACTTAAATTGGAAAGAACACATAGAAAATGATGTGGGGAAGGCAAACCAAAGGATGCGTTTTATTGGCAAGACACTTAGAAAATGTAACAGACCTACTAAGGAGACTGCCTACACTACCCTTGTCCGTCCTCATTTAGAATACTGCTGCGTGGTGTAGAAGCCTAACCAGGTATGACTGGCGGAGTACATCGAAAAAGTTCAAAGGAAGGCAGCACGTTTTGTATTATCGCGAAATATGGGAGAGAGTGTCACAGAAATGATACAGGATTTGGGCTGGAAATCATTAAAAGAAAGGCGATGGAATCTTGTCACGAAATTCCAATCACCAATTTTCTCCTCCGAATGAGAAAATATTTTGTTGATGCCGACCTACATAAGGCGGAACGATCACCACGATAAAATAAGGGAAATCAGAGCACGTACGGAAAGAGATAGGTGCTCATTCTTTCCGTGTGCTATACGAGATTGGAATTAAAGAGAATTGTGAAGGTGGTTCAATGAACCCTCTGCCAGCGACTTAAATGTGATTTGCAGAGTATCCATGTAGATGTACATGTAGATGTAGATCAAGTGAATGTCTCCTAATCGAATAACTACGTTAGTGAGTGGCTCATTCCTTCCTTTAGCCTCCATTGCTACTATATATTTAGCTTTCATGTAGAGTGGTTTACCAAACGTCACGATAGCCACGATACATGTTTGGTGTGTGGTCTTCTTACCCTCCGTAATGGGATAAGTTAAAGCAGTTAAAATGGTACTATAAACTGTGGTCGGGTTCTTGTTGAATAGAAGCGCTAATACATTTCATTGTGTATAAGGTTCTCCAATTGTGATTTTCTCCATAAAATCTTTTCATACAAGATTAGAAAGCAGTAAAAACCTTCCCAGCATCCAAGTGAAACAGTGATTGGTAGGCACTGTTGCATTAGTGAATGATTGTACTGAGTAGACATTCTGCAGAACAATTTCAACGATTCAAACTATATGTTGCCTTCGCAATGTTAGCAGATTAAATTGTTGTGGACTTGCTGTTTCAGTAGAACTAGGAATGACAGAAAGCTTCGTTACTCTCTAACCTCCTACCGCTCTCCTAAGAGTCACACACCTGATTCCACCCATAGCATGGGAAGTACCATTTCCCGTCATTGGTGCAATATTGAATCCTCATTATTTAAAATGAAATACAAGAACAAATGATTTGAAACATTTTGTTTCCAGAACTGAACGGCAGAAGTCTTAGTTTAAGCCCCAGTGCTATATGAAGAGCAGAAACAAACATTCGAGGCAATGTCAACAATGCTTTTTAATCCCACTTTAGGAAACAAGTGCACTAGGAGACGATGTTGCAGTGGGGAAATAAAAGAACGAGGCTGGTAGTTGACAAAATCAAATTGGATATTGCTGTACTTTTTTTTTAAAAGGGGACTGTTCACTATCTTTCTTTCTTGCTAAAACCACACCCTTAAAAAATCGTGAAAAGTGTCAGGAACCGTAACTTCAGGATTCTCTGTAAAGTCATTGATATCTGGTTAATCGGCACTATTGTAAGGAGTCATTGTTATGTCTTCACGGGTGGTAGCTGCTGCTGCTTCTACTATTGTCTTTCTCTCACATTCTTCATTAACAGCTCGTTCAATATACCACTGATTCAAAAGGTTGTGGCCACTGCCACGAAAACATACAACTGGGGGATTTTTGGCATTGTGGCGAACAAGACCCCACCACCGAAGTGTTCAGTCAATTTTTATTCCAGAGTTTTGATAGTCATTGTCTCTCCTTCTGGGAGACAGTCATTAACTCTCTGCAACAAGTAGGCCCGCATCTCGTGGTCGTGCGGTAGCGTTCTCGCTTCCCACGCCCGGGTTCGATTCCCGGCGGGGTCAGGGATTTTCTCTGCCTCGTGATGGCTGGGTATCTTGTGATGTCCTTAGGTTAGTTAGGTTTAAGTAGTTCTAAGTTCTAGGGGACTGATAACCTAAGATGTTAAGTCCCATAGTGCTCAGAGCCATTTCAACCATTTTTGCAACAAGTAGAGCAGTGAAAACTGACGTTCTTCTGGACTATCTACTCCTTCGTCACAATTCATGTCTCTCCTCCCGAAATACGTCTACCACAAATAAAACAGGTAGCAGCATTATTGTTTTCACAGCCCAGACAAAGGAAATGAGACTAGGAAGAAGCACTTCATAGATACTCTCACAAAAACAGAACACTCTGCCAGTATTTTAACAGTTAACAACGTTAACTCAACTGAAATAAAGAAATTTACGACTGAAGCGGTATTTTCGACCTCTCGCAGTAAAAACATGTATCAGTTTGTCCACGAAAGAATTTTTGTGTTATCAGTAAGTGGTAAGGCGGCGAAATCGCTTATACTTGCTCGTCTCTTATGTCTTTTATATCGTTGAGAGAAGTAGAAAAGCAAATAGCAACTGGAATCGGCCATGGAATCTCGTTGAAATGTGACACGATTTTTTAAATGCCGGATTCGATATGTAATATTTCTCTACGATCATTATCGATGAATTGGAAAACACACTTTTTGAAGATACACAATTTTACGTGTCAACTATATTATCTGAATATTTACTTCCATAAAAAGTTCGACTGTTGTTCATAATAAGTCCGATTGTTTCTCCTAGATCTGTATCTTCACGAAATACAAAACTGATTCCAGTTCCCATGACACACATGTAAAGGCAGGAGGTCTCCCCAACTATGGGACAGATTTCAAGTCATGGCCAATGAGGAGGTTAGAACATACACGCTTGCTAGTCTTTTCCACCTGGTATGAAGATAACTGACATGAGTCAATCAAGGACTTTCTTGTATGTATGTATATATGTATGTATGTATTTAACTGTGGACTTAGAAAGGACGGAGAGGCTTCACCCCGCCATAGCGCTCAATGGTACATATCCAAACAACAGGCCGCAGCAATCCACTCACCCCACCGCCGCCCCAGACCGAACCCAAGATTATTGTGCGGTTCGGGCCCCCGGGAACGTCTCGTTCTAGACGAATATAGCACCAAGATTTGAGTGGTAGAATAATAAATCAATAAATGTCGTATGACTAGGGCCACCCGACAGGTAGACCGTTCGCCATTTGCAAGTCTTTCGATTTGATACCACTGCGGCGACTTGCACGTCGATGTGGATGAAATGATGATGATTATTACAACACAACACCCAGTCCCTGTGCGGAGAAAATCTCCGACGCAGCCGGGATTTGATCCCGGGCCCTTAGGATTGACATTTTGTTGCGCTGACCACTTTTCTTTTTTGTATTTGTTCGATGCGGACATCATACGACATCCATTGAAGTTCGTTGTTGATCTTTTAACTCAGTTTTTTTTATTACAGAGAACACGCTGAGCTACCGTTTCGGCATAGACCACTCAGATACCGGGGGCGGATGGTAGA
This sequence comes from Schistocerca gregaria, assembly GCF_023897955.1. Taxonomy (NCBI): domain Eukaryota; kingdom Metazoa; phylum Arthropoda; class Insecta; order Orthoptera; family Acrididae; genus Schistocerca; species Schistocerca gregaria. Next base: position 333,311,214 of record NC_064923.1, read on the forward strand.
GTAATGATGGTGTACACTTACGCGGAGACAGTGTTCGCGCAGCAATCGCCGACACAGTGTAACTGAGGCGGAAGAAGGGGAACCAGCGCGCATTCGCCGAGGCAGATGGAAAATGCTTAAAACCATCCAGAGGCTGGCCGGCACGCCCGACCTCGACACTAATCCGCCGGGCGGATTCGTGCCGTGGACCAGCACACCTTCCCGCTCAGGAAGCACTGCGTTAGACCGCACGGCTAGCCTTACGGGCAGGACTTTCTAACTAAATTTTGGATAAAAATTCCAGCACTCTTCCTTTGAATCTAATGGCTGGATTACAAATTAGCAGCGTCGTGTTTTCTCCTCTCTTTCAGATTTTGTTTTTGTAAAAAGGCATTCTTTGCATCTCACACACAGCGAAACTTTATAATGGGTCGGCTGCCTTCATCTGTTGCCCGCCACTGCAGTCAGCTGGCAATGCACACTTCTCAACGTGTACCTGGCCACGATTTGTCCTTCAGCACACATTTTTACAACCCATGCGGTTCCCCTAGTGATTTTCGTGTTTCGACGGCCAGCTAAAAGACCCAGGCAGCAGCACACTAACAGAACATGTAACCATGCCAAAAGGGAAAGAGGCAGAGCTAAATAGATTTCTAATAATAGGTATTTATCATTACTGCTGAAGCTTTCATACAGCATTAATGGCTTTATTTGATTTACTAGTCAGTTCTGCATATTGAATTATTAATTTTGTTAGAGTACAGTTTTGGAAAACAACTGCCATGAAACAATGGACAGGAACCTCAACAGAAGCAGTATATCATTCCTAATATATGTTTATTGAGGAACAATGAATTCAAAAACAGCAGTAAGTCAGCCACTCATCAGCTACCTGCCAGTGTTTCTCCAGATACTAGTTAGGATCCTATGATATGGCTGCGGGGATTTGATAGAGTAACAAAATACAACAGGTGGAATTACATGATCTTTTGGCAAATGTATAAGATTACTTGGATGGCAAAGCTAGAAATGTTTTAAAAACAACGAAGAGTAGATCAACAGCTGGGACAACTGAAGAAAGTGTTTGGTAACTAACAAGAGCAAGCACACTTAGTAAATGCGGAAAAAAGGCCCGGTGTGATGGCAGAACGACACAGCCATGAATAGTGGATGTTTTGACCATTCGCAAAGTTGTCAATCTGAATACTCGAACAGCAGACAAAATCTCAACATTTGATGAAAGGAGACGCTGACGACGTGACTTCTGGTAAAGTATGTCACAACTACAGAACAATTCATGAAGTGGCACCAGTGCATGTAGAAAATGCAAAAAAAGAAAAAGAAAAAAAAGGATCGACTCAGTATGTCAGTTGTGGAAGACCATCCTAACCTCACATGTCTCATATGCCAGACAGAGAAGAGAACGCTGCGTCAAGAATGGAGTCGGGCAACCCAGACCAACACTATCGCCATCAAACGACAACACGGCATCCAACAGACGCAAATATAGAGAAAGAAGACTGTTGTTTGACTTCTGTTACGCCATAAGAACTCAACCATCATGACAGTCCTATTCGTGTGAATCGAGTGTAAATGACTATATTCGACCAGTAGGTCAAAGCAGGTCACCGTACGTTGGGCATGGTCGCTTCCCAACATGTTGTAGCCATTCCCCGTAGCCGTGTAGAGGTACCAACCGCTCGTCAAGCCGACAAGTCCAGGTAAACAAAAGGACCGTCTATGAAAATCCTACAAGGAGGCGGTTACCAAAGTGACCTAAAATATCATCGACATCACCTTCGAGGAACAACTAGTGTAGACGCTTGTAAACCCGTTTTCTGTAACGTCAAAAGCTTTTGGTTGCCAGCTGCGGGAGTTGATATTCATTGACAAGAAAGCGATTGTGCCAAAGGTCACTAACAGGAAATACGTCCAGCTGACAGGAACGTGTGTTGCAAGAGTATTAGTCAGTAACAGGATACAGCCCTTTCAAACTGTCGTTTTAACAGAACGTAGTCATGATGATATTCTCCGATGGGATTTCTTGCCGGCATCAAAAGCATTCATAGTGTGTGGAAATTATAGCTCCATACTGACGAAGCTATTCTAACAAGCGCACATAGCGAAGATTGCTCCGCGCAGTCATTTTCCTTGCAGATGCCGTTATTCCGCTATCAACGAGAAGGATTCCCGTCGTCAATCGAGATGCAAAGTTGAACTGTGAAGCGTTTGACAACTGCAAAAAGCTACCCAGGCGAAAAAAGAAAAAGAAAAGAAGAATATATGTCAGCGACGATTGCAAGCATTCTGGGTAGTCAAGGATAAAATACGATCACTAACTGTCACGCGCAGTTGTATGCCAAGGAACAGCAGAACCAGTCATGGAGTGGCAGTTTAGTGTCATCAACGAAGAATCAAGCACTTCTTTCAGTATAGACAACACAGGAAAGGTAGGTACTATCTATCTAGCAGTATTATCAGGCATAAATGAGGAATAATATCGGAGAATTTGTATTGGAGGAAAAAGAGTCGACGAGGCCCTTCATGAAACCCCATATCAGCACTGGAAATCATCTATCAACAAGTCATAGCTCATAATTTTAGAGTGTCGCTTGCTGAATAGCAGATAATACGAGGGGAGCGGGGTAACATGCTGTAAGTTGTCATCATTAAACTTTCAGAAAGTCCTTGGTCCTCTTCGGTGGTTCCTTTGAAGGACCCACAAGAAGTTACTGCGTTGACTAGCAACCACTGAACAAAATGACTCAGAAGGACATCTTAGACTCTTAAAGTGACAATGTTTATCGCAAGTAGGGTTACATTGACAGGTTACTGGTAAATCATAATTCAGGAGAATGTCTGGTAAACGCGCTCCTGATGAGCTGTATGATTTAGGCCGTTTGGACTGTGTAATGCTCAAGTCACCTACAAACTTGTGGTGGACAACATATTTCCACATTTTTATTCCTAGATTTCACTGTCTTCAAACTGAAGGTCTCTTGCAGAATCCGATAAAGTGCCTGTTCGTGACACTAGAAATAAAGATCTTGGAGCATTTAGTAAATGGCGATGTAGTCCAACCTGTCAGAGGAGGGTATGCTACGTACCGATGCAAGTGGGTGTTACATTTTTTTACGGGTAAAGTGCATTGATTAGCCAGAATATTATGACCACCGACCAGCAATCTACATAAACCCGTCCAGCAAATCAGCGTCATCTGGCGAGGCGAGGAATGACTGGTAGTCAGACACACGCAAATTGTGTGTAGTATCCCTGAACGTGTTGTTTGTATGTAAAGTAGGGAAGGCGAGTGGAGTGATCTATCTGAGGTTCACCAAGAAAAGACTATCATTGCCCAGAGGATTGACACGAACATTTAGGAAACTGCATGACTTATTGAGTGCTCGAGGAGAGCTGTGAAGACCGTCTTCAGCACGTGGTGAAACCACGTACAGAAGTCGTGGGGTTAGGCGGCCACCCCTCATTGCAGATCTCGGACGTCGCAGGCTGGAAAGACTGGTAAAACAGGACAGGCAGCGAACTGTGTCGGGACTAACACCAGACCTTAATGCTGGGCCAAGTGCAAGTATGTCTTAGCACACAGTGGAACGAAAAATCCTGACGATGGTTCTCAACAGCTGACAACCGTGCATGTAAATGCAAGCGCCAATGCTAAAACCACAATATCGATAAAAATAGGCACGTCACCATAGGTCCTGGACGTGGTCGCAATGACTAATTGTTGAGTGGTCTGATGAATCCCTACACCTTCTTCATCACGCCGATGGGAGAGCGCGAATCTGTCGTCTTCCAGCGGGACAGCTCCTTGACACCTGTACTGCAGGACAGAGACAAGCTGGCGGCGGCTCCATTTGTTCCAACATTCGCTTGAGCATCCATGTGTTCATGATGACCACGAAGTATCATACACCGATTGCTGGCAACGTACATTCCACCATGACGATCTTGTTTCCAGAGGGCAGTGCCATTTTTCTACATGATAAGGCGCCATGTCTCAATGCCAGAAGTGTCATGGACTGGTTCGAGGAACACAGTAGCGAGTTCCATTTGATATACTCGCCCCTAACATCCCAGATCTGAATCCGATCGAAGACATCTGGGCTGAGATAAAACTTGGCGTCAGAGCTCATCGTCCCCCTTCATGAATTTACAGAAATTAGGTGACTTGTGTGTGCGAATGGGTAGCCAACTATTTCCAGCGACATACGAAGGCCTCATGGCTTTCATACCACTACGCGTTGCCGCTGTTATCCGTACAAAGGTGGACACACAAGCTGCTAGGTAGATGGTCATAATGAACTGGTTGATAAGTGTATATTCCCTGCTAAAATTGGTATTCATTGTTTTTCATGATTATAAACATGTGGATCAAACAGTAGCTCATGCTTCAATCAATCAAAATGACAGTCACAATCGCTTTATTTATTTTGTGGCCAACCGGTTTCAACCCGCGATGGGGTCATCTTCAGGGCAATTCACACCATTTGGTCGCTTGCTGAAGGTTTCACCCTGGCTGTGCACGGTTAATTGATTATAAGTAAACCAATCGCTGCTATCTACAAGCAACTATGTTGTCTAAAAATTTAAGTTCACTCTTCGTTGCATGTAAAATTTTGTGGTTTTGTTATGACAGCAGGTGTTACTTTGGTTTCTACTTGAGGACCACCATCAGCATAAATGGTGTTCTAAAACCAATACCGTGTAGCCTTCATCAGCGTTAATTGCAACAACGTTTTCTGGTTCTAGAGAAGTCTTCATAAAGTTTGAAAACGCAGTGTTTAGGGCAGAGTTTTGTGGAGCCAGTAATTACAGTCCAGTAATGCCCTGAAATCGTCTCTTGGTGGCGGAAATCCTGACCCCCGGGTGAAATATCGGCGTGATACACTAGCAGCAGCTGTACAAGCGCGCCTGTGTGCCAAGTTTGATTGGCCCCGCAGGATGAAATATTCAGGGCTCGGCATCAGCGCTGCGGCTGCGTTTGATGTGTCGCCAGTGCATCAGGCGGCCGCCTGATTTGATTCCAATCCGCTCGCCAGATCAAAGGCATCGTGCACAGGCGGGCCCACGCGGCCGCGCACACTTACACGTGCGGGGTGCGCGGTCAGACCACACCCTGCTAGGTAGTTTCCTGCTGTTAGGCAGCTCCCCGCTCTCTCGCGCGATTTGCGTCGCGGGCGGACGGTTTACTGGCTATTGACCACGCTTTCAGACCCCGACGAGGAGGAAGGACGGTTTAAACTGACAGAACTGCTGTTGCCCATATGGTCACAAGCCCGGCATTGCCTGGGTATTCATTTTAGCAATTACCTGTTAGAGACTAAACCTCGTAGTTGTACGTACTCCTGCAGTAGACTTTGTGTGACTTGATCCCGGACAGTTTCTGTGCGCTGTGGAAAGCTGCTTCGCTTGTCTACAACGCGATTTTGTAAATGTGTCTATGGCAACGTCTCTTCATACCTCTATAGACGGCTATTGTTCACGCCTACAGCCGTTCGCTATTTGCATCTGAAAGATGTCAAAAGCGCGGCCGGGTGTCGGGGATTTCCTAAAGTTGAATCGGCTATAGCAGTGTCTTAGCAGGGAATAATAAATGTATTAAAACTGCGACAATGGTGACTACACTTTCGGAATATACACTCTTGATGAACAGAGGAGCACGGCACATGAGAAAGTCTCTGGACGTACTTATTTGGTTAATTCGAGGGTAAGTCATTTACTATCCGCAAATTAGTTACAACATTTTATTGTAATCAAATAGGAAACATATAAGAACAGCGTTTTTCGACATAGTCTCCTTGCATTTCAACGCACTTGGTCCATCGTTGTACAAGCTTGCTGATGCCTTCATGAAAGTAGGTTCCCGGGTGAGATGCGAGCCAGGAATGCACCGCTTCTTTCACTGTTTCGTCCGAGGGGAATGGACGGCCCCTTAATGCCTGACTACCACTATCACGGAACAAGTGACAGTCAGAAGGAGCCAGATCGGGACTATATGGACGATAATTGGAAATCCTGTGTGGCTAGGATCTCCTGTCGCCTGGTGCAAGTCTCTCGAGTTGACGCCACTTCGGCCACTTGCGTGTCGATATATGGAGGATGATCTTCAACACTGAGTTTCTGGAGCGTTTCACGAGGGTGGGCAGCAGTATGTGGACAAGCATGGTCGTGCAGCAACACAACACCTTTTGACAAAAATCCTAGGTGTTTGCTTCGATTTGCAGGCTTTAGCCTGACAGTAATCATCTCACTGTAACGTTCACTCTTTACTGTTGTGCCCCTTTCCCCATAACGTTCCAGTCTGGACCTTGTGCGTTCCAAAAAACCATAAGCATCAGTTTTCCTGCAGACGGTTGGGTCTTGAACTTTTACTTTCACGGTGAAACTGGATGTTTCCAGTCAATACTCTGCCGTTTACTCTCCGGCTCGTAATGATGGATCCATGTTTTGTCACCAGTAATGATCCTGACTAAGAAGTTGTCCTCTTCGTTACCATAGCGATCGATATGTTTATATGTTTCTTGCAGATCTCCAAGCGCGTTTGTTTATGCAAATGACTGAGTGGTTTTGGGACCCATTTTCCACAAACTTTATGAAACTCAATTCTGTTGTGGGTCATTTCATAGTAGAACCGTGACTAATTTTCTGACGATGAGCCACTTCCTCAATAGTTAATCGTCTGTGTAGGACAATCATTTCACGTGAACGCTCAACGGTTACTTCGTTTGTGGCGATAAACGGTCGTCCGGCTCCTTCATCGTGCGCAACATTTCTACGACCACTTTGGAATTTTTCAATCCATTCGTACACTGTTCCTGTACTGTATCGAAAGTCTTTGATGAATTTCTGCTCTTATACGTCTTCCGACCACAAGAAACGGATCACTGAAACTTTCTCTTCGTTAGTGCACATATACAGCGCATCAGCCATGATTAAAACACGGCTGTGATAACGAAGCTAATCTAGCAGCTTGAATACTGCAAAGATATAACAACAAATACAGGAAGCTTCATGAATGAAAAAAGAGAGTAGCACCAAAAATAAACATAAATATAACTAAACTTTGGATAGTAATTGACTTACCCTCGTAGAAGGACCTGAAGATAATGCAAATGTCGACTTGAAACTAGTTGCCTGAATAGTGAATACTTTGAAAATATGCATTTGAGGTGACAGACGGATCATAAACACTTCGCTGAAAATATCTGTTGGTAGTGCTGACACTCTGGTGTACCAGTTGGAGTATTCGAAGGTGTGTGATCGCTGGGTTCCTAGCCTAACAGAAGATCATTTGGAACAACGGAGGACTATCTGTGCGGAATTTCTTGCGTGGTTACGAGACTGACCGTGACAGTTTCTCGGAGTTATCATGCCTTATGTTGCAAAGATAAATTCTTATGCGTAGTCTGATACCGACAAGAAATTGAAGAAAAGACTTCAGCGTATTTGTTGCCCAAAAATGCAAGCGAACCTCTGTTTCAGCACGCCAACGCAAGGCCTCACAGCTGTCTTAGCATCTGAGGAGTCTTCACAAACCTTCTTGGACTGTTCTTCCCCGGCCACCCCAAAGCCCGGATCCCACACCTTCTGTCTGGCCCAAAGAAGGATGCACTTGGTGGGAAGCAGAACGTGGATGATGGGGAAGTATATGATGAAGCAAGACGTTGGTTCCGACGTCAACCAGTAGAGAGATACCATGCGGGCACAGAGGTCCTCCAGGTAAGGTGGTGTAAGGCCGTCGCATTGGACAGAGATTGAGTGGAACAATAGTCTTTGGTAGCCAAACGAATGAGGACTAATAGGTGTACTGGAATCCTGAAGAAAACCAACCTGCTTTCAGAAAAAAATGTGTTGCATTACTTATTGAACTGCCCTCATACGCATATACACCGGAATGTGCGGATAGTGCCTGAAAAAAGTGTTGCTAATAGAGGTAACAGGAAAGGAGTAATAAATGTAAACGGCATGCACACTGCAGCAGTTTTTCACGCATCTCAATGATTATGACACCGTGTCTTCTGAACTATGTATGATACTGTTGTTTAAGTTTCCAGGAGGTCTTAGCGTCATATATGAATGCTGCCTGCGAAATGTTTTGCGAACAGAGTAATTAGTACGGAAGTAATAAATTTAAACGTCAAGACTGACGTGGAAAGTTTTTACCCGTCTCATTTTTTGTGGCGTCATATCTCCTGGTAGGTTGGTTCTCACCACTACAGCGATTGTTCCCTGACAGTAAGGACTACGTATACCACGTCCGAGTGAAATCGGTACAGTGGTTTACGAGATGTTGAAATACGTGCACAAACAAACAAACACAAAAACACACACACACACACACACACACACACACACACACACACACACATTCGCACAAAAAACATTTTCTGTAATACATAGGGATTTACATTCTAAACGAGACATGTCTTGTTTTAGAAATGATATGTAGGGCTCTAAAATTTTAAATTCTTTCTATGTTCTACATTTTTCAAATTACTACATTTGCGCGCTATTGTATCAAATAAATGACTTCTTGGAAATTCTGCCTGCTATATTTTACAGAATTCTGATAGCAGAGACAAATAAACAGCGACAATTTAGCTGTGGGTTACTTTACTAAAAGCAATTATTACTGGTTTCGAATCTGTATGCTCATATTTAGATGGCTTACATTCTTATGTCAAACCATCTGGACGTTGCTTCGAAATCGAGTAGATGTGAAATGACTGCTGGAACAGTTATTCTTACCGTGTTCCTCGGTCAGGAGAAGTTACTTTATTGTTCACAAAATGGTTCAAATGCCTCTGAGCACTATGAGACTTAACATCTGAGGTCATCAGTCCCCTAGACTTAGAAATACTGAAACCTAACTAACCTAAGGACATCACACATTCGAACCTGCAATCGTAGCAGCAGTTCCGGACTGAAGCGCCTAGAACAGCTCGGTCACAGCAGCCGGCCTTTTTCTTCAGTTATTCTTTGCGTTCACACGTAATTAGACTCACTGCGGTCACGAGTTCATTGGCCAGAGTACAAAATGTCATACAACATGAAACCACCTCTGTAGCCATGGTTCGCAATGGGCTTTTGGCAGGGCAAAGTGGACACTAGTATTAAAATTAGAAATTGATTATATTGCTTTAGGAGTAGCTCATGAGACGCAAATCACCCACATCTCACGGATCCATTATTTCAGAGGACCAGTCTACTGGGCACGAGCGTCAGAGGCGCTTACGACATCCCAGCAAATCTGCTGCTGCAGAACACTGTCTTGGTACCGATCGATTTTGGAATATAATAACATGAATATTATACCGAGTACTTCCAGTATCTGAACAGTGTTCTTGAGTAAGCAGCTGAGAGTAAATAAGCAAGTCGTTTTAGTAAGTTTTTGCTGAAATTCTGTTTGGAATTCTCTTTCGTCCGTGGCTAATCAACAGATGGCCGAAGTCAATGCTACTTATTACCTGTTCACCTTCTAAAGGCCGTTGTCACCGTGCCGGCCTAGCGTCTACCATACACTGCGAACAATTACCATAAATCTACACTCCGATTTACTTTCTGCTACGACAGTGCCCGGCCCAAAGCACTTGAGGTGGATCGTTTTCTGTGGAATGACGTCAAGATCCCGGCGATCGACCGCACAGGAATTGACTCTTCGACCCTGAACAACAAAGTATATATTAAAATTGTTAATGAAGCGGTGTGCGAACGCATCTTACGTGAGACCAAACAGGGGCTCCGCTTCTGCCATGTTGACGGCAATATCGGGGCTGCGACCCTCGTCCACGCAGGCTTAGGTGTGCGTACGATACGCATTTTCTAATTGCCATTCGAAATTCCGGCATAGCAAGTCGTCGCCGCACTCCGATCTTACGGAACAGTCCACGACCATACTGTGGAGAAATGGGAACAGTTTCACACTTATCCTGTAGTAAACGACGTGCAATAGGTCACCATTTATCTCAGAAGCCACGTCCAGTCCTATCTAAAAATCGGTAAATGCCGTGCAATGTATGACGGTCAGCCTCAGACCTCTTTTGATAGAGGGAAAGAATGTTACGTTACAACGGAACTACTACAACGGTGCTTTACGCAATTTCCATCCGGCGACGGAAAATCCAAGTCGCAAACAACGGAGCTATGGCTGACCAAAGTTATTTCCCTCCCCACTCCTGCCGCCTCGCAACGACGCCACAACTAAGCGAGATTACGCCCAAACGGAGAGCACCTCGGACGGTCCGCCGCCTCGGCCAGCCGTCGATCCCTCTCCAACTATGCGGAGGCTGCCGGCCGCTGACCACACCCCGGCAACAAGATAGATATCGATTTGCTGATCGTGCCTACAGTGGCCTTATTGGCAGGGCGACGAGACGCCTGACTTCGTCGGATACGGAAGGTCGCGTAAAGAAATCACATTTTCCGAAACTTCGCAAGAGAAGGCCCTGAACCGTCTACAGCCAAGAGTATACGTTGCAGACCGAAGACGAGGTCCCGTCGATCCAAACGGCGTCCATGAAACCGCCACCGCTGATTTAGAAGATGTGAGCGAGGCAACTGGTATCCCTGCAATCGTCGCCCCCAAAGCCCCACGAGAACGCTGAATTATTTAATGAACTTAACACAATCGAAACTACACAACGAACCAGTACTTCATCTTCTGAGGTCAAATAGACGGCATGGCACGAAGACGAGGTAGAGAAGCCAGACCCGTTACTCTGTTACAAGTCCCTGAAACGTCGCTGCCGCTCCACTAATGGTACTCTCCCCTGAACCTCCTGATGGGGAGGGGGGTGACGGTCCACTTCGACGGACACGACCATCCACTGACGTCACAGCGGAGGAAACTCCAGCAATCCGCCACCATACCTATCGCATAACAACAATCAATACCAACAACATTCGTTCAAGCTAGAAACTCCGCCTTATCCTGGAGATATTCTGGGCATTTGATGTTGATTTCGCCCTCCTGCAGAAATTTCGCATGGCCAGACTCCCAGATACCAGTAGCCATACCGCCTACGCCTAAGGTGATCCCAATGGCCGTGGAGACGCCATCTACATCCATAAATGGATTCCTGTCCCAGAAGTCACCTTCCTTCCATCAGCGCAGGTCTCATTGCCATGGGGATTCACTTCATTAATGTCTACATCCAATAACGGCACTGTCTGTCGTCGTGTGACTAAGGCGTCCCGTAGGGTAGACCGATCGGCGGGTGCAAGTCTTTCTATTTGACGCCACTTCAACGACATGCGCATCGATGGGAATAAAATGATGATGATTACGACAGCACCAGTCCCTGAGCGGAAAAACAGATGCGAGATCTCCTGCTCCACGATACCTGGGAAGTTCGCATGGCGACAGTTTTGGCCATCATTTGTTTCTTACTAGTCATTCTGCAAGCCGTCTAGATAGGGTATATGTCTCACAGGATCTTACATATGCGATGCGGGAACACTGGCCGCTGGCCTTCTCCAACCATTGCACTTACATCTGAGCGGTACTACTCCTACTACAATGAGTGTGATTTCTCACCTACACGACCCAGCTTATAGCCAGCAAGTCGACGCGACATGGGCAGCCTGCAAGTGACACCTTTCAGCTACCGCTGGATGGACTAAGCGAAACCAGCGATCTGGAGGACACTAATGAGATACGGAGAGGACTTGGCCAAATGGCATCACAACATCATCACCTTCTAAAAATTGATCCTCTGAGATCCGAACATTCAGCCACGAAGCGCAGACAAGTAGATGGAACTGCAGAGAATTAGTGCGAGGATAATTGCACTGGCACTTTGAAACCTGCCTAGGGCGGTGACAGCTCATCGACATCCTGGTGCCGAGCGGTCTCAGGTGCTGCAGTCATGGACTGTGCGGCTGGTCCTGGCGGAGGTTCGAGTACTCCCTCGGGCAGGGGTGTGTGTGTGTGTGTGTGTGTGTGTGTGTGTGTGTGTGTGTGTGTGTGTGTGTGTATGTGTGTGTGTGGGTGTGTGTGTTCGTCCTTAGGATAATTTAGGTTAAGTAGTGTGTAAGCTCAGGGACTCATTACCTTAGCAGTTAAGTCCCATAGGATTTCACACACATTTGAAAATTTTTTGACATCCTGGCCACACCTCATCACCTGCAATCGACCAGTCAGATCTCCGACGAACAACGCTATTGTAGAGAGCTCATCGAAACCCTGGTCGCGCCTTAAGAAAAGTAGTGGCCAAACAGACTACCATCGTTAACGCATCTGTCGATCATTACCGGCGTACTTATAATGTAGAATGGAGAAATGGACAACACCGTCTTACATTACTTCATGTGCACCTTTACCCATACCAGTTTAACAGGGGTAGGCACTTTGGATGAAGTCGACGACGTGATCAATAAGGGTGCAGTCAACAGGTTGCATAGCTTCGACAGCTTACCAACAGAGTTTCACCGAGCCTTCCAAGGACTCATGGCAACACAGTGGATAATTATGTTCCAAGAGGTGATGACATCTGGCCAAGCAGTCCCTCCAGGCCGTGTGGAGGGCATAATAATTGCGGGCCACAAACGAACCTGTGACACGACTGTCACGAACTGTTACCCTCCTCAAAGCAGATTGCAGGATCTTCACCTGCTTTCTGGGGATGCTTCTCCAGACGATACTCCCTCGTGTCTTCTCCCCAGATCTAACGACACATGATGGCAGATTTACATACAGATTGCCACAGGAGAATGCCGTGATTTAAATGAGACTGGGGCGACATGCAGACTATGTGCATAACTCATTGTTATACATTTCGATAGCGCCTTCAATAAAGTACGCCACCACTTCCTCTGTTCGATAGTCGCTCTCGTGGGCTTCCCACCTCCGTTCATCGATGTCCTCTGTAGCCTTTACAGCAGTGCCAGTTCACGAGTCTAGGTCAATGGACGTTACGCTGGCTCGGTAGCTACCCACTGCACAATTCGACAATGGTGCCCCCTCCCCCCCTCTACCCTTCTGTATGCTGTTGCCATGCAGTCACTCATTGAGGTTCTGACGAGCTAGCTCTCCAGACCCACTCTTCCAAATCACACCATTCAGTGATGGGCATATGCTACAGCCACTCATTGAGGTTCTGACGAGATAGCTCTCCAGATTCACTTTTCCACATCACAACATTCAGTGATGGGCATATGCTGATGACCTCCACCTTCTCATCTTCTTCAGATCCGAGATTGGAGTAGTCCTCGAATTGATTAAGTTATACGGGGCTTCTGGAGACAGTGCCGTGAATGTCACCAAATCTTCTGTGATGTACATCAGACGAGGCCTCCAGGAAAATGACGTGGCACCCCTGGAACTCGTGTGGACATTCTGGTACCAAGGCACCACCTTTACCCCAGACGATATACGCACAGCCTGTTATGAGTCATCTTCGTCTACGTCCGTCAGAGCCCCATGCACCTCTAGGACACCCTTCAACATGTTGAGTTCCTTAATCACTATGTGGAATCAAAATTGGTCCATGTTGTGCAAGTGCTCCCTCCGCCTACCGCAACTGGTCGTAACCTTTAGGCAGCCTTTGAATATTATCTTATAGCTAGTTCCATATGTCCGTTATGTAACACTTAGTCTAGCTTCAAGGGATGATGGCCTCGGACACGTCAACGTCCGTATGTGAGCTGCGGCTTTTTATATGAGTACTAGGGACGGGGCACATCCTTAATAAGCAGCTTGGTTGAGGTTCTCCTGACTGTGTCTACCGTATTATTGGTGTCTGTTGGAAACGCTACGCCTCATTAGTCTCACTTTTCGGCTTTATTCGTGGACTACAGTTACACACATACCAGCCTCCCTTAAGCGCGTCCACACAGTCCCACGGATTTATGCAGCCCTCTGTTACGCCATGTTCTCTGCAACGTGCTGGAGACCAGATATCCCTCCATCCGGTGGTCCGTAGTATGAATACTAGCCTTTCCTCAGTACGAATGTCCGGGCAATGTGGCAACAGGAAATTTGCCATACAACAAAGACTGTAAAACATGAATTTGTCTGATTCCCCACTTTGTCTCCTTAGCCAACAGCTCGACACTGAGTATCACCGTCTGACTAGCGCCTCTTTGCACGACACCTGCAAACAAATCTCTGCCTGCTACATGCGAATGCCACCAGACACGATCGAATCACCAGTGTTTCTATACCCAGAGAACATTTATTTTACAGCCGACAAGTGTCATGCCATTAGGTGGGTCAACGGGTGGGCCGTCAGTGTCCTGTTCCGTGAGGTACAGTAATCCCGCCTGACTTTTCGATCTATTTACAAAGAGATCATGCAAGACTCGAACTCATGCCACGTGACTGACTTTTCTTTGAAGACTACCTTGTCAGACCTCCACTTAACTGTGTAGTGACGGGAGCTGAGGGCACCTACCGCCCCTCCAACGGTGTCAGATTCAGCCGCCTATGATCCATTCTACGGCCGACCTCCGTGAATGGGAGAGCGCGCCTTAAAAACACGGATTTCATTTCTTTCAATGTTTTGTTTCTGTTTGTTCGCTTTTTCTATGTAGGTGATGTCCGTTCCACATAATTTCATTACAATAGTTAACATTACTAAATAGTAAAAATAAATAAATGAGAAAGAGCCTTCCACTACTGTTGACTCCCATGTCTCCCACTTTCCTGTACCCTGCAGGTTGAGCGGCGTTGGGAGGAACACTGTGGCAAGGCCTCGGGTTCGACCCCTGCCTACTCTGCCCACTGAGCTCCCACCGGTCCAGTCCTACAAAAAAGTGTCTCACACTCATCTCTGGAGTAGCGGTGGACTCGGAGGCAAGCCGGTTCTAATCCTGATGGTCGACGAAATTTTTTCTGTGAATATTTGGCCGGCAAGTCGAGGTAGGATGGTAGTGTACGGTTTCTAACCACCAGTGTTGGCTCCAAACTCCTGGGTTAAGTTCCTCACGTCTTCGCAGTGCATATAACAATGTTGGCGGTGATTCATCCGTCTGTAATTTCAGCAGTCACATTGTGCTATTTGGGAAAAGCAGACTATGTACTGACACCGGGTTTCACTCTCTCCCTTCCCTTGATCGATGCGAACACAAACCCAACGTTACACTGTATAGGCACCCAACACAATCAACCACATCACGCAGACACACACTTGACACTTCATAACAAGTCGAAGGGAAGTGACGGTAAATCTCTTCCACTAGGACCTAGGCACGGAGAGTGGTGCTCGATCCCTGCATATTCTCCCACTACGCTCATTCCCTGATCATGGGACTGTTTATTATTATAGCAGATTAAAATAAAGGGGTGGACGCAAAAGTCCACCGACAAAATTTCACAGGTTGTTCAGGCATACATTATGAGTATTTTGATGCAATGGATCAATGGTCCCCGGCGGCTCGTAACAGATTAGTAAGGCAGTATCGAGTTATTCGTTTTTTTTTTTTTTTTTTTTTTTTTTTTTTGCAATCACTCTTGTTTCTGCGAAAATACCTTCATGACATTGAAGAAGACCGTAATGTTCATTGCCGCGCGGGATTAGCAGAGCGGTCTAGGGCTCTGCAAAATAATGGCTCTGAGCACTATGGGGCTTTACGTCTGAGGTCATCAGTAACCTAGAACCACTTAAACGTAACTAACCTAAGGAAATCACACACAGCCATGCCCGAGGCAGGATTCGAACCTGCGACCGTAGCGTCGCGCGGTTCCAAACTATAGCACGTAGAACCGCTCGGTCACCCCTGCTGGCTTCTCGACAATGACAAGTCACTAATTGTTAAAACGAGCTTCGAAAGCAAATTTGTTATCTATTCATTACTTACAAACTGCTATGCGAGTGGTTTCTCTCCATAATGCATGGAAACGCATTCGCGACGCGGAAATGGCTCCTTAAAGACTGCAGGGCTGGGTGGGATATTTTTTCCGCGGCCGGCAATCTTCCGCGGCGCACAGCGACGTGCCAAGGGCGGGGACTGCAGGGCACAGGGCGCAGGGCGCAGGGCGCAGGGCGCGGTGCCGCATATTAAGGCGAGCCGCGGCCGCCATTAGGCACTGGCCGCTTATTGCATTCCTGGGCGCGGGCCGCGCAGAATGCTGATGGCCGACCGTCTGCCTGCAGCGGGGGCTCCCAGAGTCACACACCTGGCATGCGTTTCACTCCGGCGCCCACTGCACTGTCGGCCGCTGCTCTGAAGCTGCGCCCATCGGCAATACCGCGGGTCGGAGCAACACTGATGTGACGAAGTTGTGGGACAGCGATATGCCCATAAATACATATGGTGGCAGTGTCGAGTACAGGAAGTATGGAAGAGCAGTGCGTTGGCACACCTATCATTTGCACTCAGGTGATTCATGTCAAAAAGCTTGTGACGTGGTTATGGCCGCACGGCGGGAACTAACACACTCGGAATGGTAACTGCAGCTAGACGCATTTGACATTCCATTTTGGAAATCGTTAGCAATTCAATATTCAGAGATCAATGGTGAACCGTAAATTTACTTTCAAAACCTTTTCTTAAGGAATTTACTTTATTTACTAGTGATTCATCAAGAACATTAACACATTTAACCACACTAGGTGAGCGTGGAAGTAGTTGCCAGGAAGTAACTGAAGGAAAATGAGATTACTTTTAACAAATGTGTATTTTATTCCTAAAAGCCTTTTCAAAAACAGATTTAAAATTATAAGCAGGAAATCACCCTATAAATATCGAGCTACAATTTTATTTGGAGGCAGAAAGAACAATATTAACAGTATGAGCCTTCGGGCTGAGAAGCTTGCCGGCTCCCTTTCAACACTGCCGTAGTCATGACCGCTCACAACAACCTCTGAAAGAGTACACTGGCGCAAATCTGCAACACACCAGATTACTTAAAAAAATTAACAACTCAAACAAACACGTAAACTATGCACCCCGTAAGACGGATGGAAATTGTACAAGACTCATTATTTGCCACCGAAAGTGCAATTTGTGATTTTGTTAAGGGCTCTGACGGTGGAAGGGTGGCAACCTTATAACCTAAAATGACTATTTAAATAAAACCCATAAAAATCAGACTTACATAAAATGTACAACATGCTCTACATTACACATATACCACGTCGCAGGATGATAGGCAAGATAAAAAAATATTTCAAGAATTCGGCCTTTAAGCAATAAATTCGTTAATACCGAATCCGATAAACATGACAGAGGCAGCTATTAACGTATGTCAGATTGACAGGGGGGTTTACTAAACCACCCGAACCGCAGATTGCTCTAAATCTCCCCAATTCCACAAGGGGAAGACGGACCACCCTATTCACAAATAACCACCTTCTCGCGGATAGTCAAACGGAGAAGAATGGTGGGACGACCCCAAAACAAAGCGGCTGCTGACCTCACCAAGAAAACAAGTAGAATTTAGCAAGTAAATGAAACAACATATCTCCAATCACTTATCATCTAATAAACTCCGATTTCTGGCGAAGACCTGACGCAGCACCCCCACGTTCTCCCGAACTGTCCGCTGCCAGCCGCTTCAACGGACGCAGGAAGGCCCGCCGATCTCCCGTCTCACGGCGTCGCAGCTCTCCCCGGCCAGCCCGATGTCGTGGTTTTGCTCCTGTTGCTCTCGTGTGAACAGCGAAGCCACTACCCCTTTCTAGACGGCGCCGCCCATTGGACTAACGTGGAGACCTCACATGTGCCGACGCTCAAGGCGGACAAGTCATCTCGTGTCTCATCTCGTGTCATCTCGACCGACCAACTGATCGATCCAACTGCCAATGAGCGTTGTCCGAGCAACTGCAGCAGACTGGGGTCCTAACGCGCAGACTGAGATGCAGGAACTCAGCCCCGACCAGGCGACCACTAGCTGAGTTTTGTTACTGGCGGAGTGGCAAGATTCTCATTTTCTGGTTTTATAGTTTGACCCAAACGACAAACATGCTAGCACTCCGACGACAGACAGACGCTAACTGCCGCACAAATGCAAACGAGAGACAGACCAGCAACTGGTGACGCGAGACTGACCGAGCCTCACTCCCCCTGACTCCCTGCCGAGCTGATAGCGCCCCTTAATTGCCCGAGAAAAGGCAACCTTTCCGCTTTCCCACCAGAGGGAGACACCAATGCTGTGATTACCACAGCGGTGCCACCGCAATGAGCGGAGGGCGACTGCTTCACACAACGCGCTGCGGTGCGCTTTTCGAAACAGTATTTTTTTTTACCACGGCTCAAGCAGTTTCAAGAATGTGCCGAGAATATAAAGTTTCAGGAATTGCCTATCGCCACGGAGTACGTAGTGGCCAACGGCCTTTAATTAATGACGGAGGGCATTAGCGCTTGCGCACAGTTGTCAGTGCTAACAGACAAGAAACACTGCATTAAAGAACTGCGAAAACAATGTGGGACGTACCACAAAGGTATGCCGTAAGACAGTGCTGCGAAATTTGGCGGTAATGGGCTACGGCAGTAGATGACCGACGCGAGTGCCTTTGCTAAGAGCACTACGTTACCTGCAGCGCCTCTCCTGAGTTCGTGACCATATCGATTCAACTTTAGACAACTGGAGAACCGTGACTCTGGCAGATGAGTAATGATTTCAGTTGCTAAGTGCTGATGGTAGGGATCGAGTGCGGCTCAGAACCCACGAGGCTATGGACCAAGAATGTGAAAGAATGTGAAGAATGCACTGTTTTACATGGTGGTGCCTACATAATCGTGCTGGCTGAGTTTACACGGAACAGACTGGATCTTTTGGTACAACTGAAAAGATCATTGACAGGAATTGGCTATCATCAGATCATGTTCTCCAATCGTCCTGTTCACGCGACATGAATCTCATCGAACACTTATAAGACACAATCGAGAGGTCAGTTAGCACGGAAACTCTTGCACTGGCAACATTTTCGCAATTATGTTGTTGACTCACACCACGTCGAGCTCCTGCACCAGGAAAAAGGGAGACCGACACGAGGTTAGGAGACTCACTACAACTTTTCTCACTTGTGCGTAGTACAATTAAGTCTGTAACAGTATTTTTTTCACTCTCATAGAAAACCTCATTGAGAAGCTGAAAGTGCTTTCAGAAAGTCTAGGTAACACACGTCATATAGGGATAACCGGCACTGTAACTCCGGCTGGCTAACTTCATTTCTATTTTTTAAGAGGGGGAAGAATTCACTAATGAACTTGGAAGGGGGTCCCGTGACGTCCGCCCAGACCAAGTGACAAGAACAAATAAAAGGTGTGATGTCACTGATTAGTAATCAGAAAGTCATCGATACCGGTTCGCTCACCACCACTGCTTAAAATTTGAATAAAAATAGTCAAGGAGGGCGGAGGAGTGGACAGAGACTCAGGGACCTCTCTGACGTTTGAGGCGGGGAACTGACCGTAACAGGCGGAAGAAACAGCAGTGATCAACGGCCTGAAAATGCAGAACACAATGGAAACCACTAGCACAAATCAATGGAAACCACTGCATTAAAGACACATATCGTGTATCCACGGGATATGTGGCTAGTAACTGAAGAAGTGTCATGGCAAGCTCTTAATCTGCAACAGATTCTGCTTCATGACAAAAGGATTGAATAACCAACGAAACGATAACGTTCTACGAGCTGGGGCATGGAAAGCCAGAAATTTTAACGTGGTAAGGGAGCCATGACGAAAATAAGAGAAAGTTTCAAGAGTGGAATTAAAATTTAAAGTTGAGAGGATATCAGTGTCAAGATTCGCTTATGACATTGCTATCGTCATTGAATTACAGGATCTCTTCTGTGGTGTCACCGCCAGACACAGGTGGTAGCCTTTATATCGGCCGCGGTCCGTTAGTATACGTCGGACCCGCGTGTCGCCACTATCAGTGATTGCAGACGGCAGGTCTAGAGAGACTCCCTAGCACTCGCCCCAGTTGTACAGCCGACTTTGCTAGCGATGGTTCACTGAATAAATAGGGTCTCATTTGCCGAGACGATAGTTAGCATAGCCTTCAGCTACGTCATTTGCTACGACCTAGCAAGGCGCCATTTTAAGTTACTATTGATACTGTGAATCATGTAATGTCAAGAGCGACGTTCACCGTTAATGGATTAAAGTTAAATATTCCACCAGCTACGTCCGTTGTTTCTAAATACCTTGTCGTGTTCCAGACCTTACGCCAGCCTGCGTGAGCCAAATCGCGTGCCCTTCGGCCTCCTATAGTAACACGGTGTTGGCTCTCCTGCCAATCACAACATTTTCAATGCAATCAACAGCTTCATGAATACAGAATATGGAATGAGAGTAAATCGAAGGAAGACGAATGTAATCAGAAGTAACAGAAACGATAACAGCGATAAAGTTAACAACATACCTGATACACGTAGTACATGAAGTTAAGGAATTCTGCTATCCTGGCAAAAAAATAACCCATCACAGACTGAGAAAGGATGATATAAAAAGCAGACTAGTACCATCAAAAAGGGCATGCCTGACGAAGAAAAGTCTAGTAGTATCGAAGATAGATTATCAGTCTAGGACTAAATTCCTGAAAATGTAAGTTTAGAACACAGAATTTTATGGTAGTGAAACATGGAGTCTGGGAAAACCAGAGCAGGGAATAATAGAATAATAATAGAAGCCACACAAACAGTGAATCGTATTTTCTTGTGTGGACATGTTTCCATTTTACCTGTTGTTGGTGTTCAGTAAACAGTGACACAGTAAAACCATTGTTCATCGGCACCGGTCGAATGTCAACTAAAGTGTGTTGCTCCCTTGCGCTGACGGACACATCAATTCCATTCTTTGAAATCCCGTTTTGAACACGTTAGTACATAGAGCTGGATGATTTCTGGCGGTGAAATGCTATGTCCGAACTTCAACATTTAAAACGCATGTTCACGAAGTATGGCTACGTTATCGAAAATACCAGAGACGCCAACAGATGTCACCAAGACAGTGTGCTTCGTGACTCGACCGAAAAGTCATGCTGGCAGCAGCACAACGAGTGCACCATAGGTATGGACTGAACCCGGTGTTCAGATCTGGGGGATGCTATGCCTGATAAAGAAAGGACACATCTTCGTGTACGTCGTGTAAACCGTGTGTCACTGTGAATGCAGCAGCATCTCTGTGGGTCGACACATTCAAGATATCACTGACCGTTAAGCTAAATACAAGTGACATATAAAAACAACGCGCGCTAGGGAGACTAGCCGTGGGTGCAAATTACCTAGAGAAATCTCATAAAATAAAGTCTGAAAGCGCTGATGTACTTGGCTCATTTTTCATCGTATTGTGACTCAATAATAAAAGAGGCAGCCGCGATTAGAATAAATAACAGTCTATTAATTTTCACGGAGACGAGGTAAGACACATTTTGTACGTTATGGTCCCGAAGCGTTGAACTATGAGGGGAAACAAAGGGGGCTTATTTGCGCTACTAGTGAGTAACAAGCGTTAGTGTCATTTGAGGAGGCGAAGAACCCTAGTACTGCATGACGTCACTCGGAACCAGAGTCTGTCCCCATCGTCCTCCAACACAAGCTCCACGTCGGCGGAAGATACAAGAGGACGCTGTATTGGTTATGCAAGTGGAACACCGTGACAACTTCGGCAGTCGGTACTTTAGCTCTTGAAAATAATGTTAGAGGCGACTATCGAAAAGTACATGATGCGGCTTCAGCACCGAGAACTTTCTTCGAAACTTGTCGCTGAAAAAGAACCTAAGCGCAAAAGGTGTCGGACCATTTATACTTTTTATGTACATACCATTAGTTTCCAGTGTTGGTATAAAAACTCGGACGTCCAAGAAAACATTTAAGCAATACTCGTAGCGGTGACACTACACTGGGGGTAACTTGCTAATACCGACATTTACTTACGTAGCATACTGACGCTTCTTCCAAAGAAATACATTGAGGGAAAGAATTCGCAACACCAAAAAGTATTTAACGTAGAGTAATGGAAATTCGGGAATAAATTTGTCTAGCTAACATATTTAAGTAATTAACACTGCAAAGCGTTAATGTAAGCGCGAGATAAGCCACTGAAAATGTGAAATGTGGCTGCATCAAAAACTGGTGTAACCGACAGAATTTTGAATGCAAGCATGATAACATGCATACACTGTGTTGTAGAGATGCCGTATGTCAGTTTATGGGATGGAGTTCCATGCCTGTGGCATTTGGTCGGGTAATAAAGGCACGGTTGAAATTGAAAACCTCACCACAGTGTCTCATGGAGAGAGGCCATGTGACACTGTTGACAGAGATCCATCCGTCGGATGGGGACATTAGGCCCAGCGGCCCCCTTAGTGCTATGCGAGAGCAGTAGGCTATGTGCCTCTCCCTTCTCTCATCATCGTACTGTGGGACATAACAACTCAGGTCATCAGTCCCCTAGAACTTAGAACTACTTAAACCTAACTAACCTAATGACATCACACACATCCATGCCCCAGGCAGGATTCGAAACTGCGACCGTAGCGGTCGCGTGGTTCCACACTGAAGCGCAAACATACCACCACATTACACACACACACACACACACACACACACACTCACACATTACATTCAGCTACGCCTGTAAGGCACGCCTGACACACGAATATTTCAATTCGCAAAGAAACGGTGCTAGTGTGCGGGACGAATAGGAAAACTTTTTCAATTAGGCGACTAAAACCTGCCCCTATAGATCTCCCAACCAATGCCACACAACATTAATTCTTACCTATGTCCACTTAAAACATTAGAGAAAATTACTCCGTTAATGCTTAATCGTTCAATGACGACTCGTATCTCTACCGAAGTTGTCGATATCCAGCTGTTCATGCCATTGGTCCATACAACGAGAACAGGAATCAGTTATAACCGTTTTCGAAGACTATTGTTTGAAAATTACTTGTCTCTGAAGCCGAGACCGGAATTGCTCATTTATGCCATGGCGGTTTGTTCAAATTCCAAAGAGGGAAGAAATTTCGCTTCTACGCGGATCATTTCAAAAATAATGTCCAACGAAGTTGTCGATATCCAGCTGTTCATGCCATTGGTCCATACAACGAGAACAGGAATCAGTTATAAACGTTTTCGAGGACTATTCTTTGAAAATTACTTGTCTCTGAAGCCGAGACCGGAATTGCTCATTTATGCCATGGCGGTTTGTTCAAATTCCAGAGAGGGAAGAAATTTCGCTTCTGCGCGGATCATTTCAAAAATAATGTTCAACGAAAAATTACGGTTAAAAATTATCTTTTTCTTTTTACGAAGTAACTTTAAATGTCTTCAAAGTAATTCACATTCATCTCAATAACAGTGGTCCAGTGTTTTGGTGTATCTTGTATTTTCATTGGAAAGCTTTCTTTGTTGATCTGTCTGAGCAGGTGGAGTCAGTGGTTTGTAAAATTTCTCTTGGAGTGTCTTGTTGAGTTCCAGAAACAATTTTAAGTCTAGTGGGCTCATGAAAGGAGGGTAGTGTGTAATGGGAAGAGTCTCATGTCCATAATCCTGTAAGACGCTGGGTACAGGACCTGCAAATGTGGCGTGCCAACACTCATCTATCTATGCATGTCGACATAATTATCTTGCACATGGAAGTATGTGCAAATGATACAATTTCCATTTAATGTCTTTCTGAAAATTAATTATGCAGATGGTTGCAGATGTTCTTGCACCATCTGACTCCTTAACCCTCATTTAATACTAGCTAACTTTAAACGCTAAGTAAGTTACAGCATTATTATTTTATTATATTATACAGTAAATTTATTTTTTCAGGACAGTCGTAAGAGAAATAGTTTTCCGGGCAAGTAAGTAAGCTGTACGTCTCTGATATTACGACGAGCTGTATGGAAAAGTGAGAGCATTCAAAGTAGTGTTTAATCTTCTGATTGTTTCAAGTAAATCAATCCCACATCGTTTTAATGCAATTGCGGCAACCGCAGGATACCAAATTGTGAATGGTCGGACGGTGATTTGAATCCCCACTCCTCAAGAGCACGTGTGAAGCAATGGCATTCACGAGTGCACAACCTGGGTCAGAAGTGAAAAGGAACATCTCATAGTGGTTGCACCAAGACGTCCTTAGATGCTGCAAGCGTATAAGCAACAGCTACGACGAGTATATAAAATTTTGAAAACGACAGAGACACTACACAATTTAAAAAAAACCATTGACATTCAGTTGGATAACGATCATGCGCTCTTTTCTTCAAAGTAGGTAACGAAGGCTCAATAATGTTCAATCTGGCGACTGTGGTGGCCAGGGGAGATGCCATAATTCATCCACACCCACATCTGCATTAGTTCTCTGCAGTTCAAGCCAACTGCCCAACACTACAATGGCAGACAACAATGCAAACAAGCCACAGACTGTACACAGCACAGCCAGTTATTTTCATACAAAGCGCTACATGGCGGCGGCGTTACCAATATAAGAACCTAAACAGCCTACTTACAGTGCCTGGAAGAGGGTTCTTCGTACCACCTTCAGAGTGTTTCCCTGCCGGTTTGTTCTCTATCAGCGATCAGCGCTTGGGAAAAATAAACACTTAAAATCTTTTTGTATGAGCTCTGATTTCTCTCATTTTATTATCTCCGTACACAGGTCGGCAACAGTAAAGTATTTTCACATTCAGGGTAGAGAGTTGGTGATTTCAAAGATCACTCCTCAACGTAAAACGCCATTGTTTTACTGATCATATCTATGACCTCTTTCCCCTATTTCGCAATAATACAAAACGAGTTGCCCTTCTGCGGACTCGATCAGTCCTATCTGGTAAGGCTCCCATAGTGCCCAGCAATATTCTAGTAGAGGCCGGACGAGCGAAATGCAGGCACACTCTTTAATAGACCTGTTGCATCTTCCACGTATTCAGCCAATGAATCGCAATTTTTGGTTTGCCTTTCCGGCAACATCATCCACATCATCACGCCAGTTTAAGTTGTTAGTAATTGTTGTTCCTAAGTATTTTGTTGAACAGATGGTCTTTAAATTTGTGTGATTTATTACGTAATGGAAATTTAACCGGTTTCTTTTCGTACTCATGTGGGTGACACATAACATTTCCTTATTTAGAGACCGTTGCCACTTTTCTTTCCATACAGATATCGTGTCCAAGACATTTTGCTATTGGTTTTAACCTTCTGGTGACTTTGCTAGACGGTCAAAAACAGTAACATCGACAAAGTGTTTTAGGCTAGATGGTGTAAAAAAACATAGAACGGGCGTCCGTCTAAAAGGAGGTTGTAGAAACGATCGGTATTGTTGTCGTACATCGTCGTAGCTATGTTGGGTAAGAACCAGAGCTCCAAGCCCTAATAGAAAGCACTGAAGCTCAAATACTGAAAACTGGCTACAGTCGGAAATAAGTTCAGGCGAATTTTTTTTCAAACGACCTAACAGTATTCAGAAAGGATAGATTTAAAGAAGTTGGTGGTAGAGTATTTATTGCTGTCAGAAGTAGTTTACCTTGTAGTGAAATCGAATTAGATAATTCCTACGAAATAGTGTGGGTAGAGGTTATACTTAACAATAGGACTAAAGTATTAATTGGATCGTTTTACCGCCCACCGACTCAGAAGGTATAGTTGCTGAACAGTTAAACGAACACTTGAGACTCATTTCAAACTGGTGCCCCACTCACACAACTGTAGTCTGTGACGATTTCAATCTACCCTCGATATTCTGGAAAAATTATACGTTTAAAGCCGGCGGGAGGTATGAAACGTCATCCGAAATTGTACTGAATGATTTTTCCGAAGATTATTTTGAATAATTACCTCACGAGCCCACTCGAAGCGTAAATAATTGTGGAAGTATACTTGACCATTTAACAACAAATATTCTTGAATAAATAGGGAGTATTGTGACGAATACAGGGATTAGCAACCACAAGGCATTTGCTGATGAATACCGTAGCACCTACAACCATAAAAAAGAAACGCAAAGTGCATCTATTTAAATAAATCTGATAAAAATGCTCTTAAAGCCTTTTTAAGAGACAGTCTTCACTCCTTCCTACCTGATCACATAAGCATAGAAAAGATGTGGAATGATTTCAAAGAGATATTATCGACGGATTCTGAGAGATATAGACCACCTAAATTAATAAGTGATGGTAATGCTACCCCATGGTACACAAAATGGGTAAAACCGCTCTTGCAGAAGCAACGAAACCACTGTGCCAATTTAGAAGAACGGAAAATCAAGAAGGTTGGTAAAGATTTGCAGAAAGGTGAAGTCAGTGATTACGGTGCCACTAAAGCAGAGTTATTAAACACAGTTTTCCGAAACGCTTTTCCCAAAGAAGACGAAGTAAATATTCCTGAATTCCAATCAAGAACAACTGCCAAGATGAGAAGCATAGAAGTAAATATCCTCGGTGTAGCAAAGCAGCTTAAATCACTTAATAAAGGCAAGGGCTCCGGTCAAGATTATATAACAGTCAGGTTCCTTTCATAGTACAGTCCTGGAAATTGAAATAAGAACACCGTGAATTCATTGTCCCAGGAAGGGGAAACTTTATTGACACATTCCTGGGGTCAGATACATCACATGATCACACTGACGGTACCACAGGCACATAGACACAGGCAACAGAGCATGCACAATGTCGGCACTAGTACAGTGTATATCCACCTTTCGCCGCAATGCAGGCTGCTATTCTCCCATGGAGACGATCGTAGAGATGCTGGATGTAGTCCTGTGGAACAGCTTGCCATGCCATTTCCACTTGGCGCCTTAGTTGGACTAGCGTTCGTGCTGGACGTGCAGACCGCGTGAGACGACGCTTCATCCAGTCCCAAACATGCTCAATGGGGGACAGATCCTGAGATCTTGCTGGCCAGGGTAGTTGACTTACACCTTCTAGAGCACGTTGGGTGGCACGGGATACATGCTGACGTGCATTGTCCTGTTGGAACAGCAAGTTCCCTTGTCGGTCTAGGAATGGTAGAACGATGGGTTCGATGACGGTTTGGATGTACCGTGCACTATTCAATGTCCCCTCGACGATCACCAGAGGTGTACGGCCAGTGTAGGAGATAGCTCCCCACACCATGATGCCGGGTGTTGGCCCTGTGTGCCTCGGTCGTATGCAGTCCTGATTGTGGCGCTCACCTGCACGGCGCCAACCACGCATACGACCATCATTGGCACCAAGGTAGAAGCGACTCTCATCGCTGAAGACGACACGTCTCCATTCGTCCCTCCATTCACGCCTGTCGCGACACCACTGGAGGCGGGCTGAACGATGTTGGGGCGTGAGCGGAAGACGGCCTAACGGTGTGCGGGACCGTAGCCCAGCTTCATGGAGACGGTTGCGAATGGTCCTCGCCGATACCCCAAGGAGCAACAGTGTCCCTAATTTGCTGGGAAGTGGCGGTGCGGTCCCCTACGGCACTGCGTAGGATCCTACGGTCTTGGCGTGCATCCGTGCGTCGCTGCGGTCCGGTCCCACGTCGACGGGCACGTGCACCTTCCGCCGACCACTGGCGACAACATCGATGTACTGTGGAGACCTCACGCCCCACGTGTTGAGCAATTCGGCGGTACGTCCACCCGGCCTCCCGCATGCCCACTATACGCCCTCGCTCAAAGTCTGTCAACTGCACATACGGTTCACGTCCACGCTGTCGCGGCATGCTACCAGTGTGAAAGACTGCGATGGAGCTCCGTATGCCACGGCAAACTGGTTGACACTGACGGCGGCGGTGCACAAATGCTGCGCAGCTAGCGCCATTCGACGGCCAACACCGCGGTTCCTGGTGTGTCCGCTGTGCCGTGCGTGTGATCATTGCTTGTACAGCCCTCTCGCAGAGTCCGGAGCAAGTATGGTGGGTCTGACATGTTCTTTTTTCCATTTCCAGGAGTGTATGTAGATGCAAGAGCAGCATATTAAGCAATTATGTACAACCGCTCGCTGACAGAAAGTTCCGTACCTAAATCGCTCAATTCACACCAATACCCATAAAGGGAAATAGGAGTTATCCGCAGAATTACAGGCCTATACCACTAATGTCGATTTTCAGTAGTGTTTTGGAACGTATACTGAGTTAGAACATTATGAATTCCCTCGAGGAGACCGATTAATTGACAGATAGTCAGCACGGACTCAGGAAATATCGTGCTTGGGAAACACATCTAGCTCTTTATAACCATGAAGTAATGAATGCTATCCACAGGAGATGTCAAATTGATTCCGTATTTTTAGATTTGCGGAAGGCTTTCGACACCGTTCCTCACAAGCGTTTTCTAACGAAACTGCTTGTCTATGTAATATCGCCTCAGTTGTGTGAGTGGATACGTAATTTCCTATCAGAAAGGTCAATGTTCGTAGTAGTAGACGGAAAGTAATCGAGTAAAACTTAGGTAATTTCCGACGTTCCCCAAAAAATTGTTGTTATAGGCCCTCTAATATTTTTGATCTATATTAACGACATAGGAGTAGCCATGTTAAATTATTTGCAGATGACGCTGTCATTGACCGTCTTGTAAAGCCATCAGATGACCAAAACGAATTGCAAAATGATATACATAAGATATCTGTGTGGTGCGAAAAATGGCAGTTGAGCCTGAATAAAGAAAAGTGTGCATTTAATCACATGAGTACTAAAAGAATGCGCTAAATTTCGATCACGAGATAAGTCACACAAATCTGAAACCTCTAAATTCAACTAAATACTTAAGGATTACAATTACAAATAACCTAAATTGGAACGATCACATAGATAATGTTGTGGATAGAGGATATCAAAGGCTGCGATCCATTTGCTAAACACTTAGAAAGTGCAACAATTCTACTAAAGTAACTGCTCACACCACACTGTCTGCCCTATTCTGGAGTATTGCTGTGTGGTGTGGGATCCGCATCTAGTGGGACAGACGGGTGACATTGAAAAAATTCAGAGAAGGGCGGCTCGTTTTGTATTGTGGCGAAACAGGGGAGATAGTGCCACAGACACGATACGTGAATTGGAGTGGCAATCATTAAAACAAAGGCGTTTTACATTGCGACGGGATCTTCTCATCAAATTTCAATGGCCAATTTTCTCCTCCGATTGCGAAAATATTCTGTTGTCACTCACCTACATAGGGAGAAATGATCATCATGATAAAATGAGAGAAACCAGGGCTCGCACGGAAAAATTTTAGTGCTTGACGTTCCCGCGCGCCATTAGAGAGTTCAACGATAGAGAGACAGCTTGAAAGAGATACACTGAAGCCTCCCAGGCACTTTATTGTGAATAGCAGAGTAATTATGTCGATGTAGAAATAATCTATAAGGGATGCTCTGTTTGTTTCCTAAATCGTCTATATAGATTAGAAACAACCAAGGGCCTACAAAACTTCCCTGGGGTTGTCAGATATTAATTACTATAACCTATGACGTTTCTGACAGGAAATCAGGAACCACGTCACACAACTAAAGCGATACACCACTAGTACGTAATCTGTTTAGAAGTCTCTTCCTAAATATTCTGTAAATCCATAAATATGGTATCAGTTTGAGACCCACTCATTACTTCATGAGGATAAAGAGCTACTAGCTGTTCTCACAAAACTAGTCCTTGACTATGCTAACTTTTTGAACAGCGACTCTGTCATCGTGGAACACAGCATCACAACTGGGGAACTAACAGTGCACCATGGGATGGAATGATCAGCGAAAATAGTCACAGAACCCTTTGCATTGACGTGATGTTACAAAGTAAGAATGGGATCATCGGAATGGCGAGATATCGCCGCCCAAATCATCGCCGAACTCCCGTTATGTTTTACTCTTGGGATGTAAAATCGGCCAAAAGGCGGAAACAGTGTGGAGCAAGACACATCCGACCAAATGACTTTCTTCCATTGCTCCATTGTCGAGGTTTTACGGCTTTAGCACCATGTTGCCCAGTTACAGGCATTTGTACCACTGAGGAGTGTTTTTGAAGTCACAGCTTGTTCTGCAGTTTCATGTTTATGTAATTTCTTTCGTATAGTTTTGGTAATGACCGTTTGGTGTCATTAGCTGGGAGACCCCCTAAGAGGCAGGTCCGGCCGCCTTGGTGCAGGTCTTATTGCATTCGACACCACATTGGGCGACCTGCTTGTCGGAATGGGATGAAATGATGATGAAGACAACGCAAAACCCAGTCCCTGAGAAGAGAAAATCCCCCATCCAGCAGGGAATCGAACCCGGGCCCGTTAGGACGGCAGTCCGTCACGCTGACCATTGTCATTTTTTTAATCTCATTTTGTTCCATACGGTTCGTTGAATTTGTTCGTGGCGGACGTCCGATGACAATCGTTTAGGTTGTCCGTTGTTCCGTATATTCAATTTTTTTTTATTACAGAGGATAGCGATACATTCTGACCGAACACGCTGAGATACCGTGCCGGCAACATTCAAATGTCGGGGTGGACTGTAGTTTTGATGCCTACAGGGCAAACGACTAGGATATTCTATTCTGGATTGAGTTGTTAAGATTTCGTCACAATCCTCTTCAATGATCGTTCGTCACGATCACTCAACACACACTTCCATCCACGTTTTGACTTATCGGATGGTGGCGTTTACTTTTCCCTGCGATAGGTATAGATCTTTGGTACGGCGTGTCTGGAAACACCAAACACTTCGGCCACCTTGTTTGTGGGAGCAGCGAGCGTTCGAGTACCAATAATTTGCCCACGTTAGAGTCCACTGTGATTCGACATGAAGCACGAAGAACTGCACGGGACGCCTTTCTGACCACGACTCACACTTGTAACTTGTTGAGGACATTGCATAGATGCCGTAGTGATCAGATACAGCAGTGCAACTTGCTGGCTTCGCATTTATGGTTAAACGTGCATTTATTTCTGTGTTTTCATATTTTCTTTCACACCCTATATGTATGTTACTTTATGGCGAGCTATATGCGATGACGAAAGTATTAGAGGCGGCGTTCACTCTCGAATATGGTGATATTAGAGCTACGGTGAGAGGTGATACGGAACTTGAACCTTATAGACTACATTGGATAATGGTGATTGTTAAAAATCCTTACAAGCTGCAAACGTATAAGCAACAACTGACTATTGTGACAGAAACGGAGATCCGGCAGACCGCGTACGAGGACGCTACAGTGTGGCTTTAATGCTGTGAACTTCCGTGTGACTGGTGAACTCTATGTATACACCCTTTCAGAGGTTTCCAATTCATTCAACATTTGTAGGTGTAACAATTCATATAGAGCACATGAAATTATTAATTTATAAATCAGGAGCACAAGCGATTCTGAGGTAAAAATGTAAATGCCGTGTGGCTAGCCTCTCGTCAGGTAGACCGTTAGGCTGGTGCAAGTCTTTAGAGGTGACACCACTTCGGCGACTTGCTTGTCGATGGGGATGAAATAATGATGATAAGGACAACACAACACCCAGTTCGTGAGCGGAGAAAATCTCCGACCCAGCCGGGAATCGAACCCGCGCTTTTAGGTATGACATTCCGTCACGCTGACCGCTCAACTACCAGCGGCGGAGGATTCTGAGGTACCCGGCATCGATCCACGCTGAAACGCCCACATTAATACTAGTACGTGATATGGCCTCCATTGGCGGCAATGGAGACACTGACTTCAGCATCCAGTCCAACGTATAGATGGTGATTATTGTCCTGGAAAACCATAAGCCTTTCTTGTGTAGTTGTTAGTTGACGTGCCGCTCCTATCACTTCTCATCTGATCATGTCCGACGTGCGCTCGACTGAACACTGGTCTCAAGACCGTGCTGGCCAAGGACGCTGCCGCACGTCTTGCAGAATACGTTGAGTTTCACAGTCGCTGTGTGGGCGAGTACTTCCCTGTGGGAACAACACTTCACACTTGTAACAACGTTCTACACGTACCGAGCACTGGTTGGCATCCCCTCTTGAAACACCAAAAGTGAACGAGAGTTGTAGCTCTCTGCATCGCAGTCCATAATGCTTGGTGTGGGTCAGGGTATCTTGGACGAATGCCCTCTACAAGACAGGGCTCAGCAGGCCTACGTCGTACCCACAAACGACCATCAACTGGATGTAGGCAGAATCTGCTTTCATCGCTGAAGACCACGGCGATAAATTCCAAGTGGCTCTCTGATCGCATGGGTCTAGCCGCGAAAGTCGATGTGGTGGTGTAAGTGGAAGACGGGCTAGAGGTTAGCGTACCCGTAGTCCCGTTGATAGTAACCGGTTCGCAACAGTTCTTGTTTACACGTCTGGGTTGTCAAGCTCTCTTATCTGTGTCGTGGTAGCTGTACGATCTGCCACCGGTGCCCTTACAATGGGAAGATTAGAGAGGACGTCTGTGCTGCGTCGGCGACCAGGGCGTCTTCTACGGTTGGGAGAATGTTCACATAACCACTGAACATCGCTGCACTATTGATGCAGTATGTCTAAGTTGTGTGGCTGTTGTCAGTAAGAACCATCCTGACATTTATAAGGTCACGATTCAAATCCTTTCAAACTTTCTCAGTTGCCTGTAGGAAGCACGAGTGCATCTCGACGGCATGGTTGCCTGCTTGCTTCACACGTTTGCACCACTCTGGCCCTCTGGCTGTGAGCATTGCCTAGGTTAGACACAGAGGGTAGTGTCGTAACTACTTCACTATACTGTCACCGCGTGACGCTGAAAACATTACCAGTTCATCTACTATTCTCCTCGGGGTATATGGTGCCACTGGATCTAAATCAGCGTTCTCTCTCCCGGTGCACTATTTTTTTTTTTGTTGTTGCCACAATGACATTATATAATAGTGTCAAATATTGATGAAGGTATGGTATTCACATAAGAGCGTAATGGTACTGTTTAATGACACACGAAAGTCTATTTAAACTTGTTACATTTAGGGTATAAGATACTCAATGGTTTTCATCCTTCGCGCTGTAGTACCGTCTGGCGGGGGCGCTATTTGCCACAAGAAGTCCCGCGTACGGCTGTTCCAGCTGGCCAATCGCTCGATATTTTCGGAGACAATGGAGGGAGGAGGATGGAAAGGGGAAAGTGGGTGGAGGGGGAAGAGAGAGAGAAAAGAGAAGCTCCGTCGTCTCCGTCCTCGTTATAGGGAAACCATTACGTGGGGGAGGGAGACCAGTCGAACCGATGCAGAACAGCCGTGAGAACGCTGCCACCTCCGATTCCTGCTGTCGTTGCAGAAAGCAGACACGTTCCGTCTCCCTTTCTGGCCCAGCGGTAGGTACCTAGCAACAAATCCAGGAACGCTCTTGTACTATGGGGTACTAAACGTTCTGTGAACAATCTTTGAATGCTGAAACTGGGTCGTAAAAGAATGTGAAAGCACCACATAGCGTGTGTGGCCGACCCTCTTCCACACATAAAATCAGAGCACATCACAAGCACGAACTCTCAGTGTTATCTTCTCAAATCCAATACTACGGTACGGTGTCGATGTTATAACTACGAAACAATAAAGATTTTAACAATAACACATCTCTGAAGAATGAAATGTTGTATACTTGAACGACACACAATATCACCTGACACATAAATTCGTTCCTTTTAATCTGTACGTACGTATACTGCTTTGAAGGCATAGAGCCATTTTTCTTCCTTTGGCATATTAAAGAGAAACTGCTGTTCAGCAATGAGCTGTACCCTTACTGTTTCACAGGTTTCACAGAAACCAGTCATCTCTGTTACAGTAGAGGCGCACACGTGTTGTTGAGCTCCTATGAAGGGCCAAAACAGCGCAGCATCACGGAAATAAACGTGCAGGCATGTTGTCAGAAAGACTCAAAATGTGCGAGCTTTGAAGAAAACCACAACTAACAGAAAATATTCAGGATGAACGCAAATTGGTAACGTAAATCTCCTTTATGTAGAATTTTAACTTCCACACTAAGGAAGAAAGGAAGGAAGGAAAGCAGATTTAGTGCAATGTTTCATCAACATGAGAGTCATTAGAGACAGAACACGATCTCTGTTTGCAGAATGAGTGACAAGGAAATTGCCCTGAACCTTCTAGACTGACCTAGCATAGCATTACCCTAAGGGAATCGGGGGATATCTCGGAGAAGCCAAATATGAATGATGTAACGGGAATCAAACTTCTCCTTCAAACGCTATGTCTAAAATGGAATGTGTCAACAAAATCAGCATTAAGGTAGGTAATACTAAAATTCTTTTTAAGGCACTTGTTATTGAAGGAAAAAGACATGACCCGTTGCTGTCTGAGTCGCTAGTAAAACCTCTCAGCTGCTTACGTTGTTCTATAAAAATATATAAATTAAATTGTTTAAAACGCAGGTAATAATTGAGATATGTGTGTGATGCACATGAACTAGTCGTAATGCTCTCCTGAATTAGTGATAGGGTTGTACAGCCTCAGCTGGCTGGAGTGGCCAAGCGGTTCTAGGCGCTACAGTCTGTAACCGCGCGACCGCTACAGTCGCAGGTTCGAATCCTGTCTCGGGCATGGACGTGTGTGTGATCCTTAGGTTAGTTAGGTTTAAGTAGTTGTCAATTGTAGGAGCTGAAGTTAAGTCCCATAGTTCTCAGAGCCATTTGAACCATTTTTTTACTGTTCTCATTTCATTCGTATCACAGGAAGTATTTATAACTGTCACCGCTGATTTGGAACTCGATTACAGATTACAATTATGTGTCAGATAGGGGCTCGAAGGCGTAAAGAGAAAGTTTTCAGGTTGGAATACCGCTCTGGCATACAGTTTTAATTTACAAGAAAGCTCCAAAGGCCGGTGGATCTTTTCCTCTCAGGCATTAAACTTTCTTATCCTATGGTTCGTAAACTACAAATCTCTTTGCTATAGTGGCAATATCTACCTTTACACGTTTACTTCTTCCCCATAGCAATACATTTTAAAATAAACTTATTGTACTGGCAATGCAAAGATATCCAGAAAATGGTAACCAAAGACGCCAAACAGAGATCGATGTTTTTAGAAAATAGAAAATTGGGAAAAGATAGATTTACATTGCAACACTGACTCAGAAAAATACTAGAAATGTATTAAAAGAGGAAGTGACAATTTCACAATGACTGAGAACTCAGGTCCTTCCATCTGAAAATCGTAAGTATTGACTACTGCGGTAACCTCACTAGATGACCGGTACTAATTTTTCCTGGCGCCCAAGAAAATGTAAAAAACTATTAGACCAATTGTACTGAACTGATCAATTTGTTGAAATTGGTCACAGCGTCAGGTCACAGATTAGCGTCTAAAACCTGTCCTTTTCCAATACGCTATGTCTACTAGTATCATTTGATTAGTAACGGAAACGTAACACAGCTCAGCAGGAGCACAACCATTCAGACTGAAGGCTGATATTGTTAGTCGTTTATGTATCTCGTATATGCCTACGTTACCTGATTATCGTAATAAAGCACTGCCTAGAAACTGAGATCCGTAAACTAGCGCACGATTTTGTACATTTCAGAGGTTATGCATAGATATCTGCACCGTTAGCTCATACATTTCTGTAATATCTGCTCGTGGTATTTAATGAGCTTTAACTATGATTCAATTTTTTGACCAAAAAAATTAAAAGAACCCATTAGGAGAGGAGGAAACGAAGTTAACCTTCACGGGTTGAAGTGATATCTCAGCCATTACAAAGTGTAATATTTACAGAGAGCTTTCCAGTTCAACTCTACTTACCATTAAGTCGTTGCAGCGCATTTGGTCTGGATGCATACGCTGGTTCGGTTATAAAGGATGTCATGAGACCGTTACAAAACCTCTCCTGAGACACGTTGGACCACAACTGTTGAAACTGGTCTTTGATATCGTTGAAACTGAAGGAGTTGACGTCCGAGTTGGTTCCACACATGGTATATGGGGGACAGATATGATATCTTGATAACCACGGGAGCACCACAATATCACGGATGCAGTTCGTAAGACACGTGCCATCTATGGACGAGCATCGTCCTATTGAACAATGGAACCACAATACTGTCGAATGAGAGGTAACACGTGAGGAGGCATGGTGTCCATGACGTACCACTGTGCCGTTAAAGTTCTTTCAGCCACCCCCAGCAGTGATCATAATCGATGGGTCCCCACACCGTGACACCACGGATAACACTGCTGTGCCTATCCAAAACATAGGAAGAATGGGACCTCTCCCCACGCTACCTCTTAACTCGCCGACTGTCGCCCGTCGCCTCAATTATGGTCGATGAATGTCATTCGGCAGAATACTGAACAATTATTAATCACTGAACACAGTGCGACGCCACTTGTCAGCACCACTTCAAATGCAGCCGTTAGTGTTGTGTTGTCAACGGAAGTTCGTATATACAGGCTGATGCAGAATATTGCGGGGAACCTGTCACCCGTTCTCAGATAGAGAGCACAGATATGAAGGGGTTTGTACATTAAGCACAAAATGGCTATCTACCTTTGTGGTGCTCAGACGTGCTAGACCGGAACCTTGATGACGTTTAGAACTGTCCTCTCTGTCCCTTATAGACCAGCCCAGGGACACTGGCAAACGCGAATGTCCCATAAAGTTGGATATCGATCGAAGGTATTAAATACGTTGGCCACTTTTGGACTTTGAAATGTAGTCAGGGTAAGAGACGAAAATTCGTGCCGGACCAGCACTCGAACCCGGATTTTCCGCTTTACGCTAGAGGTCGTAATAACTGCCTTAGCCATCGGAGCACGTTTCCCTTCCGACACTAATTCTCACGTGGTTTGTTATTAACTCTTGACGCAGTGACACCCATGAGCCCATTTCTCGCTGTCTCTGTTATTCGTAACAATTCTGGCATTGGGAGCATATATAGGGGGAAAAAATAACGACACACTGCGAAGGAATTATTATAGTAGGGCAAAAGTCAGTAGGTGTGACATACATCTACAGAACAACATCTTATTACTGTTTCAGAAAAATTCGATGACATATTACAGAGAAACAGCTTCACAAACTGTGCAGTCAGTAACGGTTTGGTCCACATCTGGACCTTATGATGCAGATAGTCGGCCTGACATTCATTCATAGAGAATATCGTGCCAAATTCTGTGCAACTGGTGCGATAGATCACCATAATCTGATAATACCGCAGTGTTTACAATTCTGAGGAAATCCGACGACGTTTCTGCCCGAGGTAGGTTTGACTAGCACGACGAAAATCAGCAGAACCTCTCGCCATTTTGGTCAGCATTATATTGCTGAAATATATTCCCAGGATGATTCTCATGAAGGGCAAAAAAACAGGACATAAAATAGAGTCGACGTATCTCTTTACTGTAAGGGTGACACAGATGGCAACCAAAGGGGTCCTGCTATAGAAATAAATGGCATCCTAAACTCTCGCACCTGGCTGTCGAGCCGTATGGCCCACTGCTGGCTGGAGCATTATCAGACACATCTGGGCTCAGTTCGCAGTGGGTCTAACCACTGAAGACAGAACTCTAGTCAATAAGTTTCCAGGCCGAAGTCTTATCTGGAGACGCCTTGGATAGTGGTGGGATACAAACCTGACTGTCGCCCGCCAAATGGTCCGACAATCAGGAGTCCTGAACTGGGTTGCCATTTCTTTTCGTAACAGGACCCCTGTGATTGTTATCCGCAGACCTTAATAGGACAGCGGTACAACGACTATATTCTACACCCATGGCAAGTCATCCTAGACCTACGTTTCAGCAAGATAAGGCCAGCCCACATACAGGGAGAATTTCTACTGATTGCCCTCGTGCTTACCAAACCCTACCTTTACCGACAATGTTGTCGAATCTCTCTTAAACAGGGAACGTTTGGAATTCTGCGGCTATGACTCGCAAACCACCTTGGGATTTTGACGATATAACGCAGCAGTTGTATAGAATTTGGCACGGTATTCCTCAAGACGACATACAACAAGTCTATACGTCAATGTGAAGTGGAATAACTGCTTGCATAAGTTCCAGAGGAGGACGAAATCGTTACCAAGTTGCTCAATTTTTGAAGCTTCTTTCCTTGAATAAATCATCCACGGTTTCTGAAATTTTAATCATTTGTTTGCCTGTATCTGTACCTCATATCTATTGATTTCGGTATCATTTGGATAATTCCTCCGTGGAGCGCCTTTTATTCTTCTTTGTTTATTTCTTTTCTTTTTTTAGTCCTAGCCTGCATATAAATCTGATATTGCCCGATTCTACTAGCCCGCCACAATGTTATTCCTTTCTGTAAGGTTCTCATACCAGTACCAGGGATCTCCTTGTTCTTCACCGTGTGCAGTCATCTAACGCTATTCACGCCTGTTTTGTAGTCTGCCAGGCCTCGTAGCATTACTATCCACAAACAGCGCTACTGCAATGTGGTGGCCGTTCTGCCTGTGACAGAACTGCAGCTTAATCATTTACATACATTATGACGATGTATTCATGTACGAAGCTACACTGACATCCGGCCAAATTTGGTGAGTGCTTTCATGTTTGTGTAACGATGTGTATTTTTTTAGTAAAGACTTCCGTTGTTTCCCCATGGTTTTTAAATATATTCTTACGTACTATTAGGTCTTCGTACCGCACTATCCTAAAAGAAATGCCAATGCACATTGACGTTATGCCCAAGATAATTTAGTGGGTGCGATAGCGCTACAGAAACACTCAACTTCAGCATTGATGGACGCTAGAAGACAGGGGGAGAGATTTACCCTTGGCGCTAACCGATACGTTCGTCACACATTGTAGATTGATTCCTGCTGGTATTTTCTTATCTTTTAGCACTGACAACTCTGCGCAACCCGCTGCTCTTGGTCGTTAAGCGAAGGCCGCCGGCTACTACATTGTGTATAGTGAGAGATAATACCTGAAATTTGGTATTCTCGGGGCAATCTTGTCACCATGGATCTCAGAATATTGAATTCTCTAACAACTTCCGGAATCGGATGTCCCACTCGTACAGCTCCTGCTATCATTGCGCTTTCAAAGTCTGTTGGTTCCCGTCGTGCGACTATAATCACGTAGCAAACATTTTCACCGGAATCATCTGAATACAAATGATAGTGCCAACAATGCACTGTCATTTTATACTTTGTGGAAGCGACAATACCGCCATCTGTATATGTGTAGCTCGCTATCCCTTGCCTTTTGTCATCTCAGTATAAATTAAAGCGAATCACCGAAGCGAAAACAATCATGCACGAGAGGGAACAGTTGCTAATATCTCGGCTCCTTGTGTTTGCTATTGGTAGGTGGTGGATGATCACTACTGTGGGTGGTGGAACAGCGTTGGTAGCAACAAGAGCTGCTAATTCATTACTCTGTGGTGCGTAGCAACAAAGCAGCGAGTGGTTATCAGGTCGTAGGTGACATCTCGTCTAGAAAACATCACGGGTGAAACTGACATTCTGACAGCGAACAAACTACAATAAACGTAGAGACGATCTACGCTGGCAGAGCTGTGCAAGGCGTGTACCGTACACAGGGGTGTGAAAGCACTGAGGTAAGCAGTGGGCCTACTGCCTCCAGGAGTTTGAGGTTACGTCAGCGACTCAGCGGGAATGCTGACATGAGGTGCGTGAAGCTGCGTGTGCGTGGACTGTATGGCACTTTGCAGCTCAGGTCAGTTTGCACCAGGAGGCTCTCACCAGTTGTGCTCGCCCTTGCAAGCAAAAGTCGTCTGCAATTGTATGCTCGCACAGGTAAAGGTGATTGGAAAGCTGCTCAATTCAGGTATTGAGTGACCTCCCTCAAGTGAAAGAATTTGTGGCGGCTGAAAGTTTTCTCAGAAGTGGTTAACTGGCTGGAAGGCGTCAAGTCCTCAAGGTGGGACACAGAACCAGTAGTACACATTTCTTTGGTAAGGAGCAAGTCTCATAGTGACAGCTTGTAAAACTATGGCTACTCGTAAGCCAGCACTGACGTGGCCTTCTAGTGCGAGGCTACTAGAATTCATACATTTGTTTAAAAATGTAGGGGAGTTATATGGGCTTGGTACATACTTGCTTTGCCAAGGCATCAAATTCCGTCGTATAGCCCCATCAGAGAATAAGGCTAAGGGATAAAGTAACTAGGTCACTGAGCCACAACGCTGGTTCTTCGCCTCGCACACGATGCAGTAATTGTCTGGCGTCATAGTTGCCGTTCTTTTTGTATCGAGTAGTCCCTAACTAAACTGCATTTGGCTGGCTCTGCACTGGTCCTCATTTTATTTAGTACCACCGAAAAAATCTTTGATATGTAATATGTCCAGAATCTCTTGTATATGGCAGAAGGCCCCATGAAATGGTTTGAGGTACACATAGTCTGGGTTTTATTTCTTACGCAGAAATTCTGTTAAAACGTATCACGACCATGAAGCTCTAAAACATACGCACACAGAGAAAGATTTTTGTGTCTTTTTGACGTATTGGTTTCTTGCTATTTAATTTCCTCATCCTCAAGTGTCATTGCTGATCATTTTCTG
Organism: Schistocerca gregaria; assembly: GCF_023897955.1. NCBI lineage: Eukaryota > Metazoa > Arthropoda > Insecta > Orthoptera > Acrididae > Schistocerca > Schistocerca gregaria. Next base: position 333,351,542 of record NC_064923.1, read on the forward strand.
ATTTCTTCGCCTTGAATTTATCGATTTATTATTCCTATTCTGTAGTGTTCTGGAACATCAGGATTGCTGCATGACGTTGGGAGCCAGAGTTCGTGGGATTCAGTCAGTGCTGGATGAGTGGTGCGTATAGAACAGCATTGACAGGCGGATCGCGGAAAGGGCATACTGAAATTACATTACTGTCAATTGTCGAGAGCGCGAATGTAATGTGACTCATTGACCTAAATGATTCGCCAATTCGTATCCGAGTAGTAATGTAAACAGAGCACGAAAGCAGGTTACCATTTTTCTTCCTAGATACAGAACTTCGTAAATGTGCTACGTTCTGCCATTTGACGGGAAAATGGGATTGCCTTATGCCCATTTTTTCCATAATGAAGCCTGGATGGTAATATGCTGAAGAACGAAAGCATATGAAGAATTTTTCTGTGTCGTCGTTTGGTAATGACTATGGGGTGACGTTGCCAGGTTGTAAACGTAGTAAAGTGTTTTTCTTTAAAGGTTTGATGCAATAAAATACCTTACTTCAACAAATTTAAGGAGGGTTCAAATGGCTCTGAGCACTATGGGACTAAAGAACAGAGGTCATCAGTCCCCTAGAACTACTTATACCTAACTAACCTAAGGACATCACATCCATGCTCGAGGCAGGATTCGAACCTGTGACCGTAGCAGTCGCGCGGTTCCGGACTGAAGCGCCTAAAGCCGCTCGGCCACCGCGGCCGGCGATCCTATCAGTAATGATTACGTTACTCTGAGGCAAATAAACATGCTACTTACTAGACTTGGATGGGTAGTTATTGTGAGAGCACACAGTGTTGATAGATGAATGATTTGCTGGAGGTCCAGTTGAATTTTCCGAAGGAGGTTCATCTAACGGTCAATGAGTAAGTAATCAGAGGCAATGATCGTCGAACTATTTTTGTGGTAGATATTGTGGGCTGTCTTGTTAAGAACGGTAGTAAATAAATACACATTTGTGAAAAATGTCACATCGGCCTGAATATGGGTGAGGACTGTAAACAGTAGACAGTTCATAATTTATTAGTGTAACAAGACTGTAAGTTATCCTTTGTATTGCCTAGTGTAGAAGAGCGATGAAGGGAGAAAGGCCAGTCCGTTGACCAGCATGTATATCTATGCACTACGTAACTTGTATCACAGTATGAATTTCTAGTAAATATTCTTAACACTCTTCCCTGCTCCACTGGCGTACCTAGTGAGCAGAAAAATATATAACAATCTACCACGACAATTGTCCTAATACCATTACTGTTATGTAACTTCTGCGATATGTATTGTTTGTTGTATGAACCGGTTTTCGACTGTTACGCCAACATTATGTTGTTAATTACCCCTCTTACTCACATTCCTTAGTTTCATTGTTTCAGTTTCTATAATTTCTCTCGCTGTGTCAAAAAAATTTATTTTCTGTGGTTACAGCAACTTCACCCACCTGCTTAATATCACTGTTATATCATGACTGTTCGTAAGTTGAGACCTGTTAGAGACAAGAAATGAAAAGTTTCCTGAACAGCCCAAACGAAGACAAAGTAATTTATCGTTAGGAAAAACATGTCACGGATAAGTTGCGGACTGACATGACGAAGTTTGACGGGAGCGTTTAAGTTTTTCTAAGTGATAAAACTCTATGACGTACCTCTCCTATGTGTTTCAGTCGCTACGAGCAACTTGAGGAGGCGTCAGTCGTTTCTTTCTCCGAGTCAGGGTCCAAAAGATGTAGGCGTTTTAGTGAAGGCGTCAACTCGAAAACTGCCTAGTAAAGACCTTATCTGTTATAATAAATTTTCAAAGAGACGTAAGAGACTCTGAAATTGATAATAAACACTTCAAACTGCACATGTCCTGACGATCTGACGTCGTAAAAAGCCTAAGAGTTATTGCATTGATTGACTACTCCGTAGGTTCTTGATAGAATATTTTGTACAATATGAATGAAACGCACGCAAAACTGGCGCAATGTTCTACAATATTTATTATTCGCTACACAAAACATTTTTCGGCCGTTACGCCTTCATCAGGTACAAATGTAAGTATGTAGTCCAGTGAATTTTTGTTGGTTCAAAGATTTTGAACTAGTCCACCTTCAGAGTACCTCTCTTTCTAGAGTTAAAAACTATTAATGTTACAATTAGGAATCCAACAAGAAGGATTATTTCAGTGTAAACGCGATAGTAGATTATTTCACTAGGATAAAGTATGTGACAATCTTGACTAGTGAACTGTAGACAAATTACAACATATGTACATAGAAGAAAAAATTGAAGAATTAACTTAGGTAACAAATTCAAAAGATGTGCCTGAACAAAATGATCTTGTCTTTAATTTAATAACTCCTTTGGCCCCTATGGGGGCATAGGGCATCCAGGAGAACTCGCCAACTGTCTCTGTCTTTGGCCGTTTGCCTCAATTCTGCCCAGGTCTTGCAATCTTGTTTTTAATAGGTCCTAACTCACGAACACACAAGACATAACAGTGATATTAAGTAGGAGAGTGATGCAGCTGTGATTATAAAACATGTTTTTTTAACGCAACGAGACAAATAATTGTAAATGAAAGAAAGGAAAATGGGGTATGTGAGTGAGAGTGGTAATTTACAACATGATGATGGTGTAACAGCCGAAAACCGGATAGTACAACAATAATAAATATTGTAGAAATTATATAACAGTAATGATATTAGGACAGTTACATTGTATTATATTGTACTGTATGTTAAGCCGGGGCCTAGAAACGACGGAGAGGCTCCGTCCCCGCCGCAGCCGCAGTGGTCCTCAACTCCATGACGACTACCGCAGTCCACTTCACCCCTCCACCGCAACACACCGAACCCAGGGTTATTGTGCGGTTCGGTCCCCGGTGGACCTCCCCCCTCCCAGGGAAAGTCTTACACCAGACGAAAATAGCCCGTATCTTTGCGTGGTAGAGTAATGATGGTGTACGCGTACTTGTTTGCGCAGCAACGCAGCAATCACCGACATAGTGTAGCTGAGGCGGAATAAGAGGATCCTGCCCGCATTCGCCGTGGCAGATGGAAAACCGCCTAAAAACCACCCACAGATTGGCCGACTCACCGGACCTCCACACAAGTCCATCGGGCGGATTTTTGCCGGGGACCAGGCGCTCCTTCCCGCCCGGAAAGCCGTGCGTTAGACCGCACAGCCAACCGGGCTGGCAGGACAGTTACATAGTTACATATTTTCCCTCACTGGGTACGTCAATGGAGCAGGACGGAGTGTTAGGAATATTTACAATAAATCCCTTCTGTGATCCATATTATAGTGGTGCATAGATATACATACTGGTGACGGACTGGCGTTTCTCCCTTTATCACACTTCGGAACTAGGCAACACTGAGGATAAATTACAGTTTCATTATTCTAATAAATTATTCATTGTCGACCCTCCTCATCTATATTCTGGCCAATGTGCCATTTTTTTACAATATCTATTTATTTACCACCGTTGATCTCGGAAAAACACTTTGTTACTGAGCCCGTCCGCTACCGATAAGAAAAGATCCGCGTCTTGCTCGACGCTGCCCTATCCCGGTGATTCGTCAGAAGATGGCCAAGTCGCGTGAGTCGGCATAAAAGGTTCGCAGGAAAGGTAGGCTGAGGAGCCTCTGAATGTCGCGTCCGCCTGTGTCATGTCTGCTATGGCCCTGAGTAGCAGTGCCTTCTCTAGCTAGTCAGTAGTAGTTGTCTACGATGCAGGGAAGGGCTCGTGGGGGCTGTGCGCCGTCGTTCTAGCAGATGGACACGTAGTAGTAGTTTGATGGCCGACGCGGTGCTCCCTGGAGGGGAAGGGCAACGCTAGGTGTAAAGTAAGGTTGGTAACTCAGTCCGATGACAGACGTGTATTTGTATGCTATCGGGATGGTCAGACGGAGCTGCCAGCAACTACCTCTACTAGTTGCCGATTTTTGATGCTTCCCGATACTTGACTGGTGGACTTTCATGGCGGGGAGGTGCCTGGAATTATGAGCACTACGTTTGCGTGTAACCAGCTTTGGCTTGCGTTGGGACAAGTGGCTCTCTTACGTGGTTGATGTAACGGTTCCTGTCTCTGCCTCCAACTTCAATAAAATCAGTGGGCAGCAGGTGCCCGCATCATTACGAATTTTGTCGCTGTTTCAAGAATGTGAGTCCGTTTCATCTTTCCTGATGTGGTTAGTTTACTGTAATACTCTAAATTGTTCATCTGCTGACTCACTTGTTCTAATGACGTTAATTTGCTTATAGCTGCCACACATGGTGAGAAGAATTACACCGATTCTTCACAACTTCGTTCTGAGGTAAGTCTTACAGAAAGATCCCAGCTTCGCTGCAAATTCTCACTAATTTGGATGGGATGGTTACTATCAGTCAAAAATGACAGCCGATATCTTCTCAATTTTTTAACCGTACTCCAGTAAGATCTGTTTTAAACAAATATCTCTCAGGATTTTACTGTGTAAAGGAATTTTTTTTTAAAGCTACAGCATTTTTGTCCCCAGTTCCTTTAGTATATATTATATGGTTCATTTAGTGACCGCTAAGTTTTATTTATTACATTTTTTGTTGCCTCAAGATTCGTCGTGTAATTTTTGATCGTTTGAAAGCAGTTTTCTGGGTTTTAAATTGTGACGTCATTGACCAGTTCGTGTTAGTCCTATGCTGTGTAACGCTTTTATATGTGTGTTTTGGATTTCTCCTGAGGCTAATGTTAGGAAATGCATTTGTGAAGGTGTCAGGAAAGTCGAAGCCCCGTTTGATCTTGAAAGCTACTCCCGCCGTGGCATCTGCAGTACTAGTGTCATTTGAATTTGTTGTAAATTGTGCAAACTATGATACGGTGTCTTTGTTTCTTGTAACGTAAGCATTTATTTGTAATTTATTGTTAAATAAATGGTTGCACTTTATTAGTGTTTCCTCTGGGTTTATGTGCATGATCCTTCCTCGCACAAACTGAGCATAGTTGGCAGTTAACTTCAAGGGTATTAAAACTCCAGTTCAGTCATTCTAAAAATGCCCGCCTTGAATTGGTTTTTCTTCCGATGAAAGAGGAAGAACCTGCTCGGTAGTATGTAGGGGGGAAAAAGGAAGAGGTTGAGGGGGGAGGGGTGAGAGAAGATTTCACAGCACAAACATGTTGTATGGTTGACAGTGCCCTATGCAGAACTAACTGAAACGTTGCCGTGGAGCAAAAACGTAACCTTCGACAGGTTCCCGCGCCTTTTCGCCTCAACCGTCTTTCGTAGCCTCGTCACGAGATTTTTGTAGTATTTTGCTCTGGCACTCTTATACGCACAGTCTGCCAGCACCACACCATGGTATAGTTTTTGCGCAATAATGGCTAAGTCTTCGTTTGTTGTGTAGTTGGAGTGCATATGTTTCCACAATCGGCTTCGTTCTTTTATATTGCTTCATAGTGGCATAGCCAGTAAACCCGTACTCGTCCACGGTTATTGAGTGGCTAAAATCCATCGTACAGGTCAGCTTGACACTGGTACATTTTCCCTGTTGCATTAACGGAATCAAGAAGATTGCAACCTACACTGCACAACACAATTAAAGAGTACCTGCGAAGTAGTACGAGGCGCCTGCCGATAGGCAACCGGAATCCGTGGGGTGTCAAGGACTTGCTTCCCTGTAGGTGCCTAGGAATACTTCACAGGTTGTCTCGTAAAAGTACATTTTTAAAATTCTTATAAAAGTTGGATAAGTGCCACAGAGAGCATTGCCGTAATGGCTTAGAGAGGTCCTTCGCCGTTTATCTCAGGCATGAGTCAATGTGGAACCACCATCCCACTTCCATCCTCAATCACGCTACATGAAGGCGCGAAACAGGAGGGCTGAAAAGCGTAAGCACCCTTTGTTGGTTCGGGTCACGTACAAATTTCGTCAAATGGTTTTTAGCAGTCCCTAGTGCTTCCAACACATACACGAGAGCGTAAATTTTGATCGTGCTGCACTCCCAAGGGTATGCAGCCACACTGCGTCCTTAAAGAAGAGCACAGACGTCCGAGGATGTCAGCAGCATCATGATTTGTTGAGGACGTCTTTCTGTTGCACATCGCACTGAGAACTGCAGGTGTTGACCGTGACGTGTGTGGGAAACAATGCCCCAAGGAAAGCGTTATTTTTTTGACATTATTTATACCCACTCTGAGACCTTTTCTTGTCGATTCTCAGCGGTGGAGTATCTGGTATCCATCCATAAGAAGACCATGTGATTTATAACGCTGGGGGGGGGGGGGGGGGGGGCGCTGATCTCACTACGATCGCAGAGGTATCAGGAGAAGGGTAGTAATGTGGATAAGAAAGGGAGTGACCGCCTTCCCGTCGAGTAACACGTCCCCCCGTTGGCGTAGGGCATTATTGTGGTGAACGTTGGTGCCAATGTCACATCATTAATCCACCTTACACTTCACATAAACCTTCTGAGTTCTGGTCTTTCTTTCGCTTGTGTCGACACCCTGCTGTTAGATGTATTGTCGATTCCGAAGGTGAATTCTCAGGGCGCCACGCTTTTGTACTATCACGGAAGAAGGTTGTAGGGACGTTTGAGCCAAATTTCAAACTTATACGTCGTATCGGGAGGTAACTAAGGGGCTTCAAAAAAGTGGTACATTAATTGTGTTGCGGGTGCTCTAAAAAGCTGAGTGCAAGACTTTTAAAACTTCCCCATGACTAATTAATACTTTTTGCACTATCGTTCCGAGTCTGATAAGCTGCTCTTTGTGCTCCGTGGCGTCCACTTGGCTTGAAATGTTTTATTTTTCATGAAGAGATAATCAGCCAATTCGATTTTCGTCTTTCGAAATGGCTCGACTACAATAGAGGCGTCTGCGCCGTGCAGTGCGCAGTGTGCGTGTAGGCTTACACAAACGCACAACAGACGGTGGTAGCGAGGATCACTTTCAGTTGTAGATATTACTACATGTTACTCCACCTCATTAATGGGATGCTACATTGTGTTTTCGCTCCTGTAGCAGCTTTGTCTTAGGGTGGGACTGGGTTTTGCTATGTACTAGGACCCCAAAGAAGTGCTTGATAATGAGCACGAAGTTAATTAGTAATTTCTCTAGAGACGCCAGTTAAAATTTATCACTCGTATGCGTTTCGAATGTGGGAGATTGACTATAACAAGCAAACAATCAGTCTTTAGCAAAACATCTGGGATGTGCTTGATTACATACTTTGTCGTTGTCGTGTGTTTCTGACACATGAATACAGGGTTTAGTCACATTAATGTGACAACCACCTATACTCGACATTAACGGGCAATAAACAGTCGCAGGTGGCAGCAGAAGCAGTGGTGGGTTTTGAAGCGTATCGGGGGAACGCGGGAAACACTGCAGAAACGGAGAGCTTTATCTGACGTCCACAAGGCCACGATCATTGACTTTAGCAACCTGGTTGCAAGAATTTTTTAAACTGCTAAGTTTGTAAACTGGCCGCGTGCCTCCATGGTTAAAGTGGTTAAAGTAGGCCTATATCGTGCATGCCACAACGGCGTTATCCGAATTCGGTGGTGAGGCACGATGGCATCTACCAGCAGGACAATTGAGCGTGTGAAAAGGCTCGTAATGAATTTGCGTGGTTCGAAGAGCAACATGATGAGTTTACCGTACTTCCCTTGCCACCAGGCACATCGGAGTTAAACCTGGGCGCTCAGTCCGGAGCCTCGCGACTGCTATGGTCGCAGGTTCGAATCCTGCCTCAGGCATGGATGTGTGTGATGTCCTTAGGTTAGTTAGGTTTAAGTAGTTCTAAGTTCTAGGGGACTGATGACCTCAGATGTTAAGTCCCATACTGCTCAGAGCCATTTTTGAAGTTAAACCTGGTTGAGAATCTATGGTATCACACCGATGGGGCTGTTCGCCCCATAGATCCTCACCCGAGAAACCGAGACCAGCTATCCACGGCACGGGAGTCGGCATATCTCCATACCCCTGTTTGTCTTTTCCAGAATGTCAATGACAGCCTTCTTGCACGGCTCACAGCGGTCTGTTATGCAAAAGGTGGTTATTCCGGCTTTTGACAGCTGGTTTCATTACTGTGATTGGACATTGTAATGATATTAATACTAGATAAAGAAAACTGGTACAATCTAAGATGAATCATGCATCTCAGGCAATGTAAATGTGAGAAATTACAGCAGTCACCAAACCAGAATCCCTATAAAAATTAGAAACGTTGATCATGGATCGGAAATGTGCACTGAAATATAATGAGAATCTAGAGAGAAGAATCATCAGAAATAACACCTAAGAGGGTTACAGTCTGCGGAATAGACAAGAGACCCAACGGCTGTGTAATATAGAATATGAAATGAAGAAACCTGAAATGGAATTATACGGGAATACCTGCAAAATGCCAGACAACAGGCAAACTAAACAGATGTTGGAGTACACAGAAAGCTTTTAGGGCCTAGAGATTATCATCGAAGTCAGGAAAGATGTGAAGGACGTTGCCATAATGTCGTCAAAAATACAAGACAGATAAACATTTAGCGAGGACTCAAGTGCAGAATAAGTCAAGAGGAAAAAAAAAATTAAGACTAGAACAACATGTTCGGAAAAAAGGAGGAATAGGCGCTGTGAGAAGTTGAAAGAAGTATAGCGCCTGAGTAAATCTCACACCATGTGGAAACTTGACGTGATCCTCTTTTACTAATAATAATATAGTATTTCTCTGCATACGAAATACAGTGATAATACTTTAGTGATGGTGTTTTGTGACTACTAACTTACTTGCGCAGCGATAATTTCGCTGCTACAGTTTTCTGCTGCATCCGATGACATCGACAGTTACAACTGTTATGTATGAGCCGGAACTATGGGCCTCATGGAAAAAGCGTGACCTGGCTGGGTCACGCAATTTAAATCTTAGTCTAATCATGAGGTGTCTTCATTAATTGCACGTGTTGAAAACGTAAGCTGACGTGAGGCTCAATGAACTATACTTGACGGGATGTATCTGGAACATCTTAGGTCATTAGAAAGTTAGTAGACAGGAATACAATTAAATATTTAGCTTTAATTCAGCATCAGCTGTGAACGTCGATCTTGACTTTGTACAATAATATTTACAAGTGCAGTTATAGACTGAACTGCGAATACTTCTTTACAAGTCTGATTGCTTCACACATATAGATCAATTGTCAATGCGTAAACTGTATATGTGGCGCCTGGCTAGGTCGTAGTTACTGACTTAGCTGAAGGCTATGGTAATTATCATCTCTGCAAATGAGATGTCTGAAGCTATAACAAGTGAACCATTCCTGTTCAAGTCGGCTGGAGCACTGGGCACTGCGCTAGCTTGTCTCGTTAAGTCCAGCCGAGTGGCGGCGCTCGGTCTGCTACAGTCGACAGTGGCGACTCGCGGGTCCGATGTGTACTGACAGACCGCGGCCGATTTGAAGCTTACAATCTAGCAAGTGTGGTGCACAACACGACGCTTAAGCTAGTGAACAGAGCATGCTACGAGTAACATCAATGCACCAGCGGAGCTACGATTGCAGCTGACATTTCATCAGGGATAGGCGGTGCGAGGAACTCATAGGAAGAGAATACAAAGGAGCCGGCTTGGCTCTAGATGTCGTCTACCATCGCATGAGCAGTCACTAGCCGCCTGTCGCAAACCCACACAAGTCGCAGGTGATGATCACCGCGCAACCTCAAATCACGGGTGAACTTGGTTCGTGACCCATGTGTATTGCGGAGTAATTTACGACTGGCGTTCAATAAATTACACATCCTATTTTTCTTCTAAAGGGAGGTTGGTTTTATTCACGAATATTCTCCACTCTTTTAGCTACAAGTGCAACGCCCTTGCCGCTGTAGGTCACCGGTTCCCGTCCGATCACTGAAGGTAAGCGCTGTCGGGCGTGGCCGGCACTTGTATGGGTGACCATCCAGGTCGACATGTTTTTTTGCCATTTTTCGGGGTGTACTCAGCGTCGTAACGCTAATGAAGGAGCTACTAAACCTAATAGTAGCGGCTCCGGTCAAAGAAAATCATCATGACAAGCGGTAGAGCGGTGTGCTTATCAAACGACCCTCCTATCTGCATCCTCAGCTGGGTATGGTCCCGATGGGCCACTTGTGGCCTGAAGACGGAGTGCCTTTTAGCTACAAAACCATAGTTTTCAACATAATCTCCGAACACCTTACAGCACCGGGAGGGGGGGGGGGGCGTGGTAGCACCCTACAGGTCGACGTCGAAACCAACGTCTTTGTGTATCAGTAACCTCCCCAACGTCCCTGTACTGTGTTCCGCGCAGTCCATTCTTCACTGGGACAAACAGATCGAAGCTGGAAGCCGCAACATGGAAGCTGTAGGATGCGTGAGGAAGAACAGTTCAAAGAAACAGACTTGTATGACTTGTATGAGACCCTACGTTATGGAGAAAGAGAAGTTCGTTTGCATTTTTATGACGAAGAATACGCTGAGGAAAGTTCAATAAATTTCCTAGTTCAGTGTTGCATCATGACGGAGGACATCTAACAGAATAGCCCCTACAGGGTCCCAGAGGATCGTCGTCACAACTACCAGCTGAGGGTGTGACTGAAGTTTACCTTAAGAGGAAAGATGGTGTGGCGCCGCTCCATGGATTGTCGGTTTGACTCCGGTTGGAAGTGATAAACCATTGTTTCATCACCTGTGGCGGTGTTCGACAAAAACTTATCACGATCAGCCCCATAACAAGCAAGCAACTCCGTCGGATGCTCCTTCGTTGGTTTTATGGTCTTCTGTTAGGTGGTGAAGAACCCAACGGGCACAATCTTCTCAGTACCCCAAAAGGTCGACGAGTGTGCTGCACTACCAACAGATATGTCCAATTGTGCAGGGAGGTGTTTGATATCCGTAGATCACCTCGAAGAGGGTCCGCATGTTCCAACGTTGCAGGATCCACGACTGTGTGTGGCTGACGGGCACGTGGGAGATCGGACAGGTTTGCGCGATCTTGTTGCGATGATAACAGACGTCTCGCCCAATGGCTCACAGTTCATTTGCTTTCTTCCCAGTCTCCTTAGGCATTCTGCAACCACTTATGAATATCTGTGATGCTCTGATTTTCGCCCAAAATAGACTTAATGACAGCTGACGGCTTTTACGACCGAATGACATAGCTGCTCGTTATCTATCGGGATGCAAGGTCGTAGTCAAGGAGCAGAAGAGTTTCTTGGACCACAACCTCGTATCCCGAAAGGTTTACCAGCAGTTAATGACAGTTATCTATCTGGAACCCCCTTCCATTGCAATTTTGAAGACTACATATAGAGCTGACCCCCATCAGGACTCCATGAAAGTATAGCGGCTGAAGAGGAAATATTTCACGATGTCGCACAACAAATTCAATTCGTCAACCAAAACTGGCTGAGAAAATAAACTGTTGCATTTCTTGTTGTACGCCCCTAGTTGAATCATTTGTTACACTTTTAATTGCTTCTCATTAGAACTTTTCGGACTGTTGTAAGACAATGTTTTTACAATACATTATCGCAGTAAACCGGGAGTGGTAAGGAGAGGATCCCAGTTGTGAATCCAGTTCCGGTATTCATCTGGGAACCAAGTCCATCTCCCAAAAGTCACTGTCGGATTTGCAGTCTGTAGTAAAAGCAGTAGTAGTGGTGTTAGTATTGTCGTTGCTGTTGCTGTTGTTGTTGAACTCTTCAGTCTGCCGACTGGTTGTATGCATCTCTGCACGGTAGGCTATAGCCTGCTATAATCCATGTCTTCCCATAATTAGTGGAACCTACATCCACTTAAATTTGCCTACTGTATTCTACTTTCTATATTACGAAATTCCAGATTGCCTGATGCATAAAAATGTTTCTTATCAAAAGATACCTTTTTTTTTAAACTAAGCTGTGTTATAAATTTTTCTTTTCCTCAGTTCTATCCAGTACCTCCTCATTCGTTGACCCATCCACCCATCTGACCTTATGTATTCGTTTATAGCACTATATATCCAAAATTTCTATTCTCTTCCCATCTGATATGTTTATTGTCTGCGTTTTACTTCCGAGAAAAGCTATACTCAAGTCAAATACTTTTTGAGAAAACTTCAAAACACTAACGTTTATATTCCTTGTTTACCAATTTTTCAGTTTCAGAAACGCTTTTGTTGCTATTGTCGCTCTGCATTTTATATCGTCACTATTTCTGCCATGATAAGTTATTTTGCTGCCCAAATATCACAATTATTCACTGGTTTTAGCGTCTGATCTACTGATCTAACTCCTTCAACATCGTCTAATTTGGATCGACTACTTTTGCGTAACAACTCTTTTACTTTTGTTGATGTTCATTTGATAACCATCTCCGAGATGCTATCATACTCCGTTCAACTCCTCTTCCACGTTATTTGTGTTCTCTGACAGAATTACAACGCCATTAGCAAGCCTGAAAACTTTTCTCTCTTCTCCCTGAAATTTAATTTCGTTTTGAAATTTCTCCTTGTCCTCTTTCACAGTCTGCTCAATGAACAGCTTGAATAAAATCGGAAGTAGACTATCATCCTATCTCACTCTGTTGTCGACTACTACTGAACATTCATATCCTTCGAGTCTTATAACTGACGTCTAGCTTCTCTACAACTTATAGATATACTTTCGCTCCATGTACGAGTACTTATTGCTTGCTGCCCTTTCTTTTCTACCTTCAGATTTAAGACAAACTTTAAAACTTTTCTGTGTGTTTGGAAAACTGAAAGTATAGATCTGAATATGCGTCTGTTAATCAGTCTAGGTATGATAGTGCGTTAAGTTTGCTGCAGGATACTATGCTCACCAAACTGTTGAAGTATATTTGGAGTGATCTGAAACAACTATTACCTGACGATCAGGGGCTACGATTCAGCTGTAATTATTTATTAATCAGACAAATATTTGGCGGCAAATGAGTAACTGGGTTGGGCAACTGGTAGTAGCAACCATTAAGAAATGGACCAGTTACTATCCCACTGCTATTAGTAATTAAAGTTAGTTGCTAAGCCGCTACACAGTATATAACGGAGAAAGCTAAGGCTTGATAAATCTGTAAGTTAATTTCATTCCATAAACTTCTAATGGTTTCAGGATGGGAATGTGGTTACCGACGTCATAGGAGAGCTGCGGAATGAGGAGGAGAGAAAGGGGAACTGGAGTAAGATTCCAGAATTTCAAAATATCACAACCGTGAGCACATTCTACTGTGTGCGCCCAGAAAACATTATTATTAGACATGAACCACACTGTACGGGGAAAACCCCTTCAGTTTGCTCTTCGATTTTCCCGTCTCCAGTTTCCCCGGTCGCCTTGTATTCAGCCTCTTTGTACAACACATAGTATCTAAGCAGAAATCTCTAAGCTCGTTCGGCGAAACTTCCGCGATAAAACTCAGTCCCGATCGCCTGTTATGTTTCGGACGTGACGGAAGATACCTGTCTAACGCCCAACGTGGCGTACACAAGTTGAAGATGTTCACTATCGAACGCTGGAATGCTCAACTAGTACACATCCACACGTGTCAATGAGAACAGAAGTGAGCGCTGAAACTGCCGCTACGCCTTCCAGTTAGTTCGTTGGAACAGTGCATAGGCTTTATTTATAGCAGATAACTCAACTATACCTATTTAAGAGTTTTAGATGTATAACACTAGTGTTAGTTTACGAGTGTCAAAGATGCTGTAGGTGAATGGGAGCCCAGATAAACTCTTAGACATAGATCGCTTGGAGTTGATTGGTAGGGCGTTGCACCAAGCACAGTCACCAAGCGCGAGGAAGTTGCAGGTATCGCATGTGGGGCTAGTTTACTGTGTTGGTTTTACAGTTTCACTGCAACATCATAACTGTTTCATGTCTATACTCAGTCACGTTTTTACAAAAGCCAAGTGTGAAGGGAAAAATCCATGCACATTGAGCTGTATTGGGGGCAAGACTTTTCCTATCTCGTGTGAAAATTTAGTCTTTACCAATGGTAGAACGTGACGCAACTTTTGTGCAGCTGTGCGTACACCGGTTGTTAAAACGCGAGAATTGAAACAGTACGTACATTATCTGTAATACTGTGACACAGCTATATGACAATGAGTATGATCTCACTTTGTCAGTTACTCAAAGTCTATACTTCTCTATCCACCTCCACCATCCTAGTATTTGCCACCTGACTAAATGTATACATTTGCATGTTCTGGGCACGTATTCTATAAAGATGCCCTCCATCCCTCTGCGAAGTACATGGGTACATAAATGTATAAGTTTATGGCTTCCTTTGTAAGAAGACGTCCCTTTTGACTTGTCTGTCCCCGTGACTGCCTGCTTTTGTAGATACAAAATTCCCTGTACTAGTTTCTATGTAACTGGCTTTAGGACACTGTTGGTGGGAATGAAGAGAAGTAAACGCGTAGTAAGAGATGGGTTTGAAGCTTCCCAGGCCAGTAGCAAGTTTCTACTCGTAAGTGATATGGGACTTTAAGGCAGCAATATTTTTGCTTTTAATTTTTTTTCTTTTTTTGCTTTTTATGTGTGCTCCATATTATACCTACGGGATTTCAAAACTACACCGACAAACTTCGAGGGTAAGTAGAAGTTGTCTTGAAGAAGAAAGTGAGGACAAGAAACCGTGTCCGCTGCAGGCGCCAGCGCTCGTGCATATATGTATATACAGGGTGATACCGTGATGATCATACAAACTTTCAGGGTTTACGTAGGATAAGTGTATCAATTTGAGGTAAGGCACTCTGGTCCGGAAACGAATGAGTCGAAAGTTACAAGGGAAAATCGTTCTGACACCTCTGACATTTGAGTAGATATACTAGTACTGCCGTTGGTAAGACTGTAGAGTAGATAATTTTCATAGATAGTTGTATGGATCAAAACAAGAAAAAAAGACCAGAAAACATCGCTCTAAAATGCAGGAGCTATTAGCACTCTTTCATCTTCACTACAGTGTAACACGTTTCCTCTATTGAACAACTGCTCATAACATCCTATATATGCAAGGAATTTATACAGGTGGCTTCTCAAATTCTTGCTCATTCCACGTACGTGTTTAGAAATGTCGTACGACTAGCAAATTTACTTCCTAGTGCGAGCTTCGTCAATGAGACGTTAATGGAGGCCCTCTCCGTGGAGCTACCCGCATGTCCTGGTAACAAACCTCATTTAAAACTTCCCACAGTCCTCTGTGGTCCACAGAGTTTAACTCCCGGCAGGCGGCGCGTCCACTGAGCTCCAACCGTAGTGGCTCGACGCCGGCAAACCCACAGCGTCAGGGACGCCTTGCTACGGGTCGTGTTACGGAATGGAATGACGCGTAACTCCTAAAAATTGTGTCAACACGTTCTGCATAATTTTGTATTGGGAAATTACAATGAGTTAATACTGATCTTACGAAATGCCTCTACAGATAACTGGAAGGGAGGCATACCTAAGTTCATAGAATTTGTAGATTCATGGGAACCTTTCCACCTGTTGAACGGACTATACTATTGGGGATTTTAAAGGTAGCATGTATAAAATACAAGGAGCGAGAGGTTATTTTAAACTTGTTTCGAGACCATACTGCAGGTAGTTAAAGGTCATGAAATGGGAGCAGTAGCTGAGAAGGGAGCGTTACGCGAATGTAGCCTATACTCTCATGCTATTCATTCATTCCATTGTGAAAACTGTCAAGCAAACCAAGGAGAAATTTCAACAGCAAACATTTTCAAATAAATACCTGTTGCTGTAGATACAGAGAGATGAAGAGGCTTGCACAGTATAGACTGGTACGGAGAGCCGCATCAAACCGTCGTCGAACTAAAGAACGCAATAATAGCAAAACAGCCCTTAGCAGGTTGCGGTGAGGAGATGGGGGCAATGGAGGTAAGTACTCTGAATGCCAGGTCCCATAAGTCATGTCGTAAAGGACCCTAAAATGGGGATTGTGTACACAGTATCAGGGAAAGGTAAAATTTAGATTTATAATGAGCTGGGATTTACGGCTGCCTAATAGCTACGAAAATTCATTGTAGATGACCGTCAGCTCTTACTTACTTTATTACTTTTTCATCTACTCTGAAATTTGACAACTAAAGTAAAATAGTTCGATCTTCTTTAAAAGAGCTATGATTATTAGGTCACGAATACCCCTTTAATTCGATGTGTTACACATTATGGTACATGGCCTTCGTCCAATGGTTACCCTGTCAGTATATTCAGCCACTGAAAAGGTATTCAGAAAGATCTGTAAAACGTTCATGTTGCTCTAATAGTCGAAGGCACACGCAGAAATATTATCAAGTGCTAGTAATAGTGTTTCATATTAAGTGCCATGTCTCGTCTCCGGCGAATAGTATTACAGAGACGAAACATTCTATAGCGGAACGAGCCTAGTCGGTACTTAATTAATTAAGATAGATGCGGTTGTGTTAAGAGACTGATCTACTGCGAAGCAGGTTTCGAAACGCCTTCTATCGGCATCTGTGTTGCACCATGAATGCACCGTTTCTCTGTCAACATTCGAAAAACCGAAGATTCCCAACAGTAATATTATGCCACATAAACTGTAGTTGTCAATTGGTGTATAGATGTGTAGCTGTCCAACGAATAAAAACAATGTGTAGCTGATTTCCATATTAGCTGCTACTGGAAACTTTTTTATGTATCCCGTTAAAGTTATGAATTTTGAAACGAGAAGGTTTATATTAACAAAAGTAAAGTAAAGCTGTCATCAATCCGAAGATTGTTTGAAACACTACAGTGCTTTACTAGGATTGGTCCTGTTGGAAGTGACACACCATTGCCTTCGTCCGACCATAGAACTTACATACCGAGCCAGTTATGAGAAAACCGACAGTTTCACATGCACTACAAAAACAAAGCAACTCGGTGTTTTTCACGTAAAGTAACAACGACAGAGGGAAATAAGTGATTAGTGACAGGTAAAAACCCTTGGCCTGATCGGGAATCGAATTCGTGATCCTATGTAATGTATTATCCACCCAGCTGAATTGCCAAATTTTATGAGAACTTTTTCTCATCACAAAAGTTATTCTAATAAACTTCTTGCAACATTAAACCGTATTTACTGCTGATTTCTCCAATTAAGTGGATGCTGTATGCCATCTTATTCATAATATTAACAGAAGCTTTCAGCATTGGGAATGTCATCATGTGATCTGTGGCTCCCGCTTCATTTCCTCATTCCTGATTTATTCGGAGAAGATGCACAGAAAATGTTATCTCCCCTCTGCACACAACCGTTTTCTATAATTTCGTGCTCGTAATGCTAGATGTTCTTTTGGGGCATTAATACGTGTTAGAGCCAGTGGGCTTGGAATACTGAGAGGAAGTCGCTCCGCTCGTAGAGTGTGACACTGGAGCTTTTTGATCAACTCCATGGCGTTTTGCGACCATTAAATAAAACCGGTGGCCAAAAACAACAGCCCTTCTTCCATTCTCATACATTTATTCCCTTAGTTCGAATTCGTAATGGTCCTAGACAGTCGAACAATACTCAGGAGTTGATCAAATATAAAATTGACAATTTGACATAGTTGTCTTTATTTACTCTAGCGCGATAATGCGTTCTAGTGTATGTACTGACCGCGGTAGCATTTCCATTAGTGACTAAGTGCTGCGGATGGCCGTCTCTCAGAGATGCGTCACAGAGCTGCTGTTGGAAACGCTAACGTTCGTATTTTGATGTACCAAACAACGAGTATCCTTGAATGCAACCTCACACCACATTAATATTAGATTACGTCACCTACGAGCTATTAAAAGACAACTGAAAACAATTTCCGATACATCAGCGGGAAGACCGCAGATACCTCTTGGTAGAGACGTCTGTTACATAAAAAATAATCAGGGGCAACAGCTTCCTGGTGTAGGTATCGTAAATTTGACCCAAGGAGGTGATACTACATGAGGATGCTTTCAGATTTCCATTACAGATTATAGGAGTATTTATCGCCACCATAAAGCGACTCTAAAAATCAAGTGACTACGGTGTGGTGTAATCAGACTACAGATTTTTTCATTGCATCGCTAGCACAAACATCTTGCTCACAAATATTGTGCATGTTACAGACGCTTTTCACAGATGACATCTTTGTAGTTTTCGGCTGATATATAGGATTATCTTGGCTCAAAGCTTTTGGAAGATAGACGCAAGTGTATTTTATTGTCTGCGACGAATGCCACAGGTCAGATGTTACTCTTTTGCTGTAGGAAACTAATGGACGCTACATGTGTTTTATTTTGTCTACGATAGTTCATCGTATTCATTAGTCTCAAGTTTAATTAAATGTGGCTGCGGCAGACTGATAAAGTGGCTTCCTAGCAAAATAAAGTGAATGCTTCCCGAGAAATACTGAACTTCGAACTAGTACATGCAAATAATTAACGATGTATCACACAATGAAATATTTTTATGAATGAAATTCTTCCTTTTTTTTATTCTTCGGTGCCGCTAGTTAACATTAATCGTACGTACTCATTTATTATATCACAGATACCAGTACTACAATTTCCGATAGCGACAAATGTGAAATAGACACAATAATGTGTGGATCCCTATAGTGGTTCCTGCTTTCGTGTACAATTCTTATCTGCTGATGAAAACAGCTCTAAAAATGTATACATCCAACGGAATGCAGACAGTATACATTCAACGGATTGAGGAGGGGACACTGTTACACTATTGAATGTATTTAGTACAAGTGTTGACTAGCGCCGAGATACAATGTAATGAAGGCACAACATTGCAGGGCTAATTTACGTTGCTTCTGGCCATATATTTATGAGTAAAGATATGACAAGAAGTAACGTAAGTTAGCCCTGCAATGTTGTGCCTTCATTACGTTGTATCTCGGTGCCAATCAACACACAAATTTCTTTCTAAGCAGTTCTAACGGAACCGGAAGAGAAGCTGCAGCAGATGTCTGAGAGTATTACGATAAGAAACAAAGAGTATCTAATGAATATAAATATAGGAAAGACACAATTAATGTGAAGAAGCAGAAAAGAAGAACCCGATAACATATTCTTAGATGGCACAGAAGGTAGAGCAAGTAAATTCCTTTCTGTGCCTTGTAAGTTTAATGACATGAAACGTATGGTGCAGAGAAGAAATAAGGAGGAGGATATCTATGGGAAAGATACATCTGAAAAGGTGAAGCAGTTAATAACAGCTAAAAGGTTCAAACAGAGTTGAGGAAAATATTTTCATAATACTATGTCTAGAGTGTAGTGAATCATGGGCAATTAAAAAGAATGAAGACGGTTATGAAAAGTTGCTATGGTAAAGAATGTTAAGGAAAGAAAATTGAAGAAGTGTTGGAAAAAGGAGAAGAAAGATTAGTCGAAGTGCTCGGAAAGAGTGAAAAATCTTGACTGGGACATTTGCTACGTAGGAATATTCTGTAACAAATAATCGTCGACAGAAATCTGGAAGGAGTGAGGGAAAGAGGTAGGCAGATAATTGGAATTATGAGCGATGACAGAAATGGAAGAACATACACAAACAGAGGAAGGAAAGAAGGAAGATTCTCGGAAAAGGACGTGGTGGAGAGATTCTTGTTGAAATCTGTGACAAGACAGATAAAATAAACAAGAAAAAGAAGAAGAAGAGAGGGGCTGTTATTAGTACGATAACTATAATTAAGCGTGTGTGGCACTTGATAGCGAAAAGTAACGATTACTTCTTTAATTTAATTACTACACGCTACATAAGAAATACTTTTCTAAAGACCGTCGTTTCCCTCATCGTAACGAAGAAATATGATATTTGGATCAAAGGTGAGCACAGCCTTTCCCTGTAATAGTGGTGAAACGTGGCACCCTGTGTGGCCACCCTTGAACACGGCAAGCTCTTCAAACATCAAGATGTCGACACGTGTGAAGGAAAAGTCAGAACTCAGGAAAGATTCTTGTTGAAATCTGTGACAAGACAGATAAAATAAACAAGAAAAAGAAGAAGAAGAGAGGGGCTGTTATTAGTACGATAACTATAATTAAGCGTGTGTGGCACTTGATAGCGAAAAGTAACGATTACTTCTTTAATTTAATTACTACACGCTACATAAGAAATACTTTTCTAAAGACCGTCGTTTCCCTCATCGTAACGAAGAAATATGATATTTGGATCAAAGGTGAGCACAGCCTTTCCCTGTAATAGTGGTGAAACGTGGCACCCTGTGTGGCCACCCTTGAACACGGCAAGCTCTTCAAACATCAAGATGTCGACACGTGTGAAGGAAAAGTCAGAACTCAGGAATTCATGTGAGGTGTGAGGCTGCAGGGAGCCAAGCATTTACACCATTACGAAGGAAGCTTCCGGACAAATTTGTGTCAAATTTCACGTTTCTTCGTCGCAATGGGGGAATACGTCTGGGTTTCAGAGAGTGATCCTTTAATTCTTTTGCTCAGTTATTGGCATCTGTAGCAAAAGTAATTTAGCACCACTTATATTACTAGCCGTGCGGTTCTGGGGCCTACAGTCTGGAACCGAGCGACCGCTACGGTCGCAGGGTTGAATCCTGCCTCGGACATAGATGTGTGTGATGTCCTTAGTTTTGTTAGGGTTAATTAGTTCTACGTTCTAGGCGACTGATGACCTCAGAAGTTAGGTCGCATAGTGGTCAGAGCCATTTTTATATTACAAACAAATAATTATGTGAAAACGGAGGAAATATGTGTAATATTACAGTTTCAGTCGGAGTGCGAAACATAAAAACAGCGTTATACCAAAAGGAACCTGACTACACTACCATAAAAAATGGTACGCCTTAAAAGACGACGTCGATTTTGATCCGATGACGGCGTATGGCATCTTGGGGAATGTATCTTTACTAATAATGGTTTCAACGTTGCGCGTCAACGGATAGCTTTGTGGCACGGGTACCAGTGTCTACGCATTAGTAAGGAACGCTCCCAGCCAGAAAGATCACTGTGGTATAAACGTGTGAATCAAATAGGCAACTATTCTACGGAGACGCACTCGATACTTCTACAGCCAACTGAGCCAGAGAGAAAGAGGTCAAATAGTGGCCTTCGCCGGCACTGATGGCCGAACGGTTCTAGGCGCTTCAATTGGGAACCGTGTTACGGTTACGGTCGTAGGTTCGATTCCTGCCTCGGGCACGAATGTGTGTGATGTCATTAGGTTAGTTAGGTTTAAGTAGTTCTAAGTTTAGGGGACTGATGACCTCATATGTTAAGTCCCATAGTGCTTAGAACCCTTCGATTAGTGGCCTTCCGAATGGCGGAGTAGTCTCATTGGGAACTACCACACAAGTTACACCTGCTGCGCCAGTTGTGCAACGATGCTGGTATCAGTCGTCATGTGAACATTCTCAAATCCAACGACGAGGATCTCGACGTCCAGCACAGACGCCCGCCAGGGTCGTCGTGCTGTAAGTGCAGTAGTGGCAGATCTTAAAGCTACTACAACACAGATAAGAACACTTGTGAACCCAGACGTCTCAACACAAAAACTGTTGTGATCTATTAGCAGTGGAACTATGGGGGTGCAAACCCCTAGCCGGTCTTCCATTCACGCTACAGCATCGATGTGCACGGATCTGTTGGTGCCGTCACAGGATGGTTTGGAAGATGGATCGTGCGAGCCGTGGTCTGCAGCAAAGAATGCAGATTCTTCCTGCACGTAAATGATGGTCGTTTGCGGGTACTATGCAGACATGATGAGCGGCGTCTTGAAGACCGCATTTGACTAAGACACATCTGATCCACTCCATGGCTTATGGTCTGGGGTACGATAAGCTACATCTCTCGTACACCTTTGGGGTTTCTGGAGGGGACGGTACGTGCAGAATAGTATTACACGCTTTCGTTTGCCGTTCTTACAACGGGAAGGTGATGGGTTCCTCCAACAGGATAATGCTCGCCCATCCACCGCCCGTGAAAGTCAACGTGCTCTGCCTGACGTGCGGCAGCTTCCCTGGCCAACACGATCTCCATACTTGTTTCCAATCGAAAACGTATGGGATATGATGGGAACAGAAGTGGCTCGTGTGACTCTTCAACGTGATGAAATCGAACAGGCGTGGCATACTGTAGCCCACCACCACATGTATAACCGACTGGATGCCAAAGTAAGCGCCTGCATTGTTGTCTGTATAGCTACACCACATACTGATATGGGCGTTTCAGCGTGAGTCGGTATCTGGTACCACAGAAACGGCTGTGCTAAAGGTTTGCGAATGTAATCCACGTACTTCATACACAATGTTGCAACAATAAATCTTGAGTGATTTGGAGATCTGTAAAACGGCTTACTATTTTTTTCTGTAAGTATATCTATTTATGATGTCAACCACGGGCCCATTACGCTACGCTTGACTCATACATGCTGTTCCTCTAAGACCTGGGCAAACCGGTCTGAGTCAGCGGCCTCTCGCTGCGGATGAGAGCGGCAGATTCAATATTGGTGAGAAAATTGGGCAGACATGTCGTTCCGCATTGGGACACGGATGATGCTACAGCGGGCGCGCTGGCCGCTAATTAGACGCGGATCAATTAGGCGAGGCCGCCCTCCCAGCGGCGCCAATTAAGGCTGCGGCCAGCCAGGTCAGGCCAGGCCAGCCAGCGAGCCCCGCTTGCTGAGGCTCCCTGTCCTCCCTCCTCCCCCAGACCCCCACTCTCTCTCCAGCTCTTGCTGCCTCAACCTTCTTCTTTCCTGTGATCGGGGTTCCTCAGAGGCCAACACAAGAGGGAGGCTGCCTGGCCAGGACAACCAGCTGTGCCACTATGCTCACTTGTTTTCGTCTCTGGTGTTTCTGTTCCAACAGTAGCTCCTTGTAGACCGTTAGACTCCAAGCCCTTGCGAAGTACAGCAGGACCTTTCGTTTTGGAAGAGGGTCACTTGAGGACAAGTATACACTCTCTGAACTCTTCCACAGGCCCTGGCGAGTCCATCGGTTCCGATAGACCGCCGTGTCAGTCACAGGCAATGGCGTCATTGGGAGTGGTATTGTTAGTTTTTGTGACCTCGTGACCTAGAGCTGCAACTACCCACTCAAGTAGCTCCTGAATTGGAATCACGAGGTTGATTGTACCTCTATCCAGTCTTCATAGAAGGAAAAATTTCTAGCTGTACAGGAAATCAAACATGGGTGCTCAAAATCGCAGTCGGACACGCTGACCACTCAGCTAGGGAGGCAGAGTTGGTCAGACATAGAGGGTGTCTGAAAGAGGTGTCACATATTTCTGCTCAAAAGTATAGGAAATGTTTCTATGATGATATGTCCAGAAACCAATAACTTTTGAGATACGTGCCAGTCTGTTTCCTCATTGCCATCTATTTGTTACTTATAATCAGACACTGTAGCTAGTGGTGCAGTATGTAGTTACCAGTCATTCTCACAGTTCCTTCAGACCTTCACTGCAGTGAATGACTCAATCTTTAAAATATATTTGGCTCCCGTGGGACTGCGTTAGGTGCATTGGTCACATGCTCCTGTAAAGTTTCCACGTAGTTGATGGATTAAGCACACACCAATGCCTTAAATGTCTCGATAGCCAGATATCCACGGGATTCAGCTCGGTGACAAGCAGAGGCCATGTCACAGGAGCCTCCTGACCAATACATCACGCATGAAGCATTGCAATGGGATGTTGTAGCGCAATCCGCAGAATATGGGGTGATGCCCCGTCGTGCATAAACAATTTACTTCTTGTAATATTTGCACCGCTCTGAAATGGCTTCAAGATCTGACTGCATAATTGTACACACTTTTTGAAGACACTACTTATTTAATGATAACTGCATTATCTGAGACAAGGCGAACTTACTATTATATTGTCTTCAAGTTTACTAACATAGGAAATGAACTACAAGGAACTCAACAAACATATCAGATTTATTTCCCAGATTACTAAAGGGTGCTGCACAAAAAGCCGGCCCCCAGTACAAACAGCTCGTCGATTTGTTGCCCGCCACGAGCAGATACAATAACGAATTGACAAATTACATAACAAACAAGCTAATGAAATGGTGTGTCGCAACGGTCGCAGGTTCGAATCCTGCCTCGGGAACGGATGTGTGTGGTGTCCTTAGGTTAGTTAGGTTTAAGTAGTTCTAAGTTCCAGGCCACTGATGACCTCAGATGTTAAGAGCCATTTGAACCATCTAGTGAGCCAGTTGCCGTCCATAGCGTGGAATGCGTGCCCCATCGGAAGCTCTGCGCGGAAATGGCGATGTCAGTGGTGTATGTGTGAAGATGAGTGTGAGAGGATGTGTGTGTGTGTGTGTGTGTGTGTGTGTGTGTGTGTGTGTGTGTGTGTGTCTCCCACTCGCTGTGCTGGGAGTACTCTGTCTCTAAGAGGTCAGTGCCCGCGTCAGAAGCACCGCGATGACCGATGCCGTGAGGTCGTCATGAATTTTGAACCCGGGTGGCCTGCCAGTTTGGCAATTTAGAGCAGCTTCGTCCCAGGTTGTAACGGTGTTGGTAGACTCCTAGGCTACAGAGCACTAGTGGCGGCTTGTACTGGAGGCTAGCTTCGGTAGTATCGGACCACGGACTTTTCAGTCTGTCTTCTAACCTAGCAACCATCTCTCAGTGAAGTGGAGATTCGTCCGAAAGGACAAATGGTTCGCTTTCCACGTTAAGCATTGGATCGTGAACGAATCTAAATGTGAGAGATGGCCAGATGAATCAAATTTGTTGTTAAACCAGGACAATAGTCGTGTCCGTATGTACCAACATCCAGGCAAACGTCCACTCGAAACATGTACCGAGTCAAGAGTGCTGGCCATTAGGGACAATATCAACCTAACGGAGACAATCATCTGTGTTTCCACGGGACCCGTAGCAGTAATGGAGTGCAGAATGACAGCTGTAAACTTTTTGAACTTTATTGAGGACCACCTCTATTCAATCATGTTCGATAATTTACCTGAGTGCGACAGCATCTTCCAACAAGATAAATGTTCGTGGTACAAGGACACAATGTGCCGCTGTAGTTTGATTGTTGATGTTGATGTTGATGTCTTGGCCGCTATATTCGAGCGCTCAGATCGCGATAGAACGCATCTGGGGTGCTATAGGACGTCAAGTAGGCGCCTAAATCCATCGGCCCGTAATTAACTGGCACTGCATAAACCTTCATCAAGCATTAGGTATCTTGTAGAATCCACGCCACAAACTATCACTTCTGTATTGCGGTCGAAAACTCTATTCAACAGTGTAAGAGTAACACTTAACGGTACCGTGTGAAGATGTCACGACAACATATAGTACGACTTTATTTGACTTTCCGGTGTACAAGAAATATTGTAGAGAAATCGACACAAAATCCTTACCAGTAATTACCACAGAAAGTTGTAACTTAATGACAAAATACTTTGCATTAAACTGAATATACGTAGACTACTGAACGTAAATTAAGAGACCAACTTTCAGCAGACGGAGGCTTCGCGCACGACTATTGTCAGAGCTCCGACACACAGAATTGAATAAATAGGTTTACAGGTTTTTAGCATGTGTAGATAGGGCTAGAACGGTTGTGGACATGGATGCGTGTTACATGACACGACATGACATTCTAAAAGCCGAGGACCAAAGCAGACAGGTATATGCAGTATTTACTGATTAATGAAAAGTATTTTACATACACTTCTTATCGAAGGTACGATAGTACGGTGTATCAAGCTACGTTGAGTAAATTTGAGACTTCTAGGCAGAAAGGGAGCTGCACGTTATCTAGGATGGAAAGTCACTGACAGATACTGAAGTACTTCTAGTACTGGATGGCGTACGAAAAACCGGTCCCATTTACTAGACTGCTCACTGTCGCCCACCAGTTGACATCTATTGTTCTGAGACTGTTGCGACTACGTTGTATAGTGTCAGTACGAAGGCCGTTGCGACTTAGTCGACTTGATTAAAACGTGTGAAGCAGATATATCAGCGAGATGCATCCTCTGGATAAAAATTCAGTTTCCAATAAGTGAGAGTGAGAAGATGGATCCGCTGCTGTGTTTCATGGGCGATGAAGTCTGATCCTGTCTGACGGGACATGTGAAGTATCAGAAGACCAGGTACTAGCAAAAAGCAGTCCGTACACCAAATTAATGAGGAACTTCTTCATGGAGAAAGAATCGGAGTGTGGTGTCAAGTGTCAGCAGGTCGTATTGTAGGTCCCAAATTTTTTTGAACAACAGTAAACACTACAGTGTATGTGAGACTCTTCGAGGAAGTTCACGCATAACTGGCCCTTCATGAAAGTACGTCTGCTGTCTTTCAACAGGATAGGGCAACGTGTTACACTTTACGAGGCGGTGACACGAATTAATGAATGATTCACAGAGGAAAGGGCTGTCAGAAAAGGGACTGTGGCCACTGTGTTCGCCAGACCAAACCACTCATCTGTGGGACAATCTAAAGGGAAAATCAAACGCAGGTAACCCTATGCCGTTAGAAGACTTGAACAACAATATTCGTTACGAAATTTTGAGAACTGATAGGCAGAATTTTGCAAAGTTTATAGTAACATGTTAGATCGCGCGCAGAAATGCTTCTTTCTCAACAACCAACTAATGTATTGGAAAAGACAAGATAAATTTAGTAAATACACACCATTTCTATGGTTCAACAGGCTCTGGGCACTATGGGACTTAACATCTGAGGTCATCAATCCCCTAGAACTTAGAACTATTTAAACCTAAGTAACCTAAGGACATCACACACATCGATGCCCGAGGCAGGTTTCGAACCTGCGACCGTAGCAGCTGCGCGGTTCCGGACTGAAGTGCCTAGAACCGCTCAGCCACAGCGGCCGGTTGCTCATTAGAGGTCACTGGTTTGAACATAGGACTGACTCAGCGAAATGTGGGACTTGAGACAGCCACTGGATTCAGCAGATTTGTCGCCGGCATCCTAAGCCACCTCACGGCCCTCAAGGTAAGAGGACGATGCATTCAGAGGAATACATGAAGTATTAATTGATCGTATTTTACTGCATCTGGCGACGCCAACATGTTCCTCGTTCGGTTATCCTATCGAATATTAAGGGTTTCCAAACCGCGAGTGGACGGTCCATACACTGCTTAAACAGCAAACAACTCCTAAGATGCATCTATCCTCTTGAGCAATGGTCAGGAAATCCTAAACGGCCCTTAGAACTGTTTTGTGCGACTAACACCACCAGTATTACTTTGGACACGACACGCGTATCAAAACTACCATACGTGTTACGAATTTTTGCTTGATCGGAAAACATGTTTTGATTCAATCGGTTAGAAAAAATATCAGTTACAATCTGTCAATGTGTTTCAGTGTTAATCTTTGTAACGAGTTTACATTGTGGAGTAGAGTGGTGTGTGCGAACTTCAGTTTTGTCAGGGTGTAAATGGTGAGACGCTACACAATCAGTTCCAGTTCTTTATTGGCACTATGTCGTGTAGAACAGAAGTTTGGATAAGTGGGATTTCTAAGTACGTACCTTTTCTTTCGGTTGCGTTGTTTTTCCACGAATCTTCTAATTCGTTGTTTGCCTTGTAATCAGAGCTATTACCGATATTATTACTGTCTTTACAACGCTACAGTTATGCAATCGCGATGAGAAGTACTGTCAAACACGAACAAAATTGCTCTCCAAGCATATTATTTGATTTCTTTTCCTCCTTTCCTTCTTAATTTGAAATGCTACTGTACTGTAAAACTAAGTGTCCTCTTTTTATAGCACCGAAAGTCTACATGTATTGCTCTTCCATGTTAAACATAATGGCTACTCTTTAAAGAAATTACTGTAAGTTGCTTTTTAAACTAATTTAAAATCAGTTTCTAATGACAATATCAGCAAAATGGATACAGCTGTTAAGTTTATAACTATTCTTCGTTCAACACTTAAACTACTCCAATGCAACACGTATGCAGCCCACGAGATACTTTTATTTGTAACAGTTAACTTTCCGGTTGCTTCTCTACATAGTCGCCACTTCAACTTAGAGATTTGTCGTGGCGTTGTACGAACTTACCAATACTCTTGTCATTGAAGGCAGCCTCCTGTGCTTCCCGCCAATTCTCTACGCTGCAACTCTTTCTCTGTGTAAATATGTTGTCTCCGTAGCCAACTGTTCATGTGAGCAGAGATGAAACTCAGGGAGGGGGGCCAACGACGGGCTGCATTGTGGTTCATCAAACACTTCCAATCTAAAACACTACAGGTGCATCCTCAATGCCTCTGCACGGTACGGCAGAGAATTGACATGAAGAAGATAAAGCGCATGACAGTTACGTTACGTCGGGTGTATGACATCAAGCGAAATCGCTCACAGGACCCTCATGCCTTGCGGGAGACTATTTTCTAAGCACGTTTATGTACTCACTGTGCGCTCAGAACTGAAAAGATTGACATGACGCGATCGACGGGGATACTGGAGGTACTGACCAACACCCCTTTGCAAAGCTTCACTGGATTTTTGCTGAGGTTTCCATTTCGTGCCCGATCGGGCCTTACTTTCCCAATATTCGTCGTTTATAGGTGTCGATAAAGAAGCGCGAAAGCACAAAAAGTGGCCAACACTTCGTATGTGCCGTGCAACGATACTTTAAAATCAGGTGAGTCCATAGTCAGATGAGTGATTCAGTGCTGCCTGTCTTATACACACACCAGTACAATTCCTAATAGTCTACGACGACCCCTGCCATAAACACTTCATTGATTCGATTGACATCGTGTTTACTCCAATTAAGGTACCTACTGTAAGTCATGAACAGCATGGAGCGAGAAGAGGTCAGAGCGCGCACGACATCGAGAGTGCCGTGCGTCTGGTAACTAAGATTTCGACGATATCAAATGCCCAAGTATTGTGATATTAAACTTCCTGGCAGATTAAAACTGTGTGCCGGACCGAGACTCGAACTCGGTACCTTTGCCTTTCGCGGGCAAGTGCTCTACCATCTGAGCTACCCAAGCATGACTCACGCTCCGTCCTCACAGCTTTACTTCCACCAGTACCTCGTCTCCTACCTTCCAAACTTTACAGAAGCTCTCCTGCGAACATTAAATAACTAACACTCCTGAAAGAAAGGATATTGCGGAGACATGGCTTAGCGACAGCATAGGGAATGTTTCCTCAACTTCTGTAATGTTTGGAAGGTAGGAGACGAGGTACTGGTGGAAGTAAAGCTGTGAGGACGGGGCTTGAGTCGTGCTTGGGTTGCTCAGTTGGTAGAGCACTTGCTCGCGAAAGGCAAAGTTCCCGAGTTCGAGTCTCGGTCCGGCACACAGTTTTAATCTGCCAGGAAGTTTCATATCAGCGCGCACTCCGCTGCAGAGTGAAAATCTCATATTGCGAAATGCACCTCTTTCGCACACTTTAGGATATGTCGACACACCAATTATACGAACGCCGAAACTGAATATTAATCATGCACAGAAGAGAGTTCCCCCTCCAACACAACTCCAATTATACCTTCACGTAGCGCGTACGTGTACGGAGGTACATTGACATCCGAGCACGTCTTATCGGTGATCTAATTTTTTGGCAGGTTGTGTATTAGAGTAGAATTCAAAAAATGGCCTTCTAGAGAAAGAATATTAAAATCATAGTGATCAAGTGCCAAAGAATTCCCGTGGTTTCAAGCACTCCTAGAGGGCAGTGGAGCTTCTCGCATGTTGTTCCAAAAATCAACAGGATAGAGACAGAAGTGACAACACTTTCTGCAGGACCTGACCACCATTTTGCAGGACAATGCTCAAACATGTACAGTGCAAGCTGTTACTGATTTGTTTGACTCATGGGGACTGCTTCAAGTCCCATACCACCTGCTGCACTCCCCTGACTAAGGCCTAAGTCCTAAGTTCAACTCGATTTCTAAATAGAAGGAAACACTTCACGGCATTCGCTTCAGAACTGCTACAAATTTGTTGGGCAAGAGACCGCGCCGTTCGAATTGTGAACACAAATGGCACTGCTAAGTGTATCGTACAACTCCCACATCGCTGGCAACGGGTTATACATAATGCTGGTGACTAATTGGA
This sequence comes from Schistocerca gregaria, assembly GCF_023897955.1. Classification (NCBI taxonomy): domain Eukaryota; kingdom Metazoa; phylum Arthropoda; class Insecta; order Orthoptera; family Acrididae; genus Schistocerca; species Schistocerca gregaria. Next base: position 333,381,531 of record NC_064923.1, read on the forward strand.
AGGTCAGTACAACTTAGAAACACGTATCTATTTTGTACGAGCTGTAAATAAATAGTTGCTACTATTAAAGTTCCATCCCTCGTAAATTATTTTAAGTTGTGTGAATTACAAGGCGTCCAGCGAATCAATGCTAAATGACTTCTGTACAATCTTCTTAGAATAGAATATACGGAACCCTACTGCCCTACTGGCGACGAAAGTATTATACATATAATGGTAGCAAATAAAAGTGTTTTTTTGTTTCTCTCGCGAGTGTGTATGCTCAATTAACTATATTATTCGTGACTAACAAAAAAACTAAATGAGTCAGTAACTGAGAATTATTGACGGTAGCACTGTACCGTTTACAGACTCTGGAAGTTTTAGGATTGCTTTTTTGTAAATTGGAAGGCTAATATTCTAAATGATTACGTTCTTCATTATTAGATGCCACTGCAAAGGTCCCTGAACTGCTGCTGATCATTATTTAAACATATAAGCTAGTCATTGCCTTTGATATATCAGTTTTTGAAGCATATAAGTTTCTGTTAAACTAAAGACGAATGTTTTCCAAGTGAGATGAACATTTCGTTGAGTCATGCAAAATTTAGAGGATTAATGCGTCTTTTTGCGAAACTTCGTCGTCATAACTCGTAAGTGCAAGCGTAGTAGTAAGTGAAAATCAGTCATTACAGAGCATCAAAACTCAAAAGCTCTCGTGTTCATCGCTGATATCATGGACCCTACTGACAAATTAGTGCTACGATAAAGGTTATATGTGTGTACGGCTACTATTCATAATGTTTAGGATTATTAATTTATGGTATTATTTAATCATATTGAAATACCATTAATACGACAAGATTAATAATCGTATATATTAGGACTGGCTGGAATACATGAATTTACTATTTTCTTGAAAAAAACTTTAACAGCGTACACTGCGGGGAGCAAGTGACAGAAGACAATGATCGAAATATGTCTATGAGCTTCTGCGTGAATCTGACACACACATGGTGATGATGGTAACTTTTCAACGTCCTATCGGTGGAGAAATGGAAGCCACAGGGAAATTCAGAAATGTTTTACTTGCAACATTTATCTAAAGTTTTCAGCTACTTCTCTATATAGTGACCAATCCGACTTAGACATTTGTCGTAGCGCGGTAGCAACATCCAACACTCTCGTTAAAGAAGGTGACAACGTGTGATTTCTGCCAATTCTCTACGCTGGCCTGAAGCTTATTCACTGAGCGAAAATAATGTCCTCTTCGCCAGCGGTTCATGGGAGCAAATAAATGAAAATCGGAAGGGACCAAATCTAGACTGTAGGTGGGTGACGAAAAACTTCACATCGAAAGCGCTTTAGGAGCGTCTTTGTTGCATCTACAGTGTGCGGTCGAGCATTGTCAGGAAGGAGGACAATGCTTGAAGACAACATTTCTCTTCACTGATTTTGAATTGTCCTTTGTAGACAATTTTACCGAACTACCAGAGCCATTTGCTGAGCAAGATCGTCGACTAACACTCGCGTCCTTCCATGTTCCATGTCCAGCCGCATCATGACTGTCTGTACGTCCTCTTTCGGGGTTCCTGCACCATTGCCACACTTCACTGTCACGCATGACAGTTACATTATGTGAGCCGCACGAAATCAGGTGGAACCCTCAGCATGAATAAATCGAATTGAATGACAGAGAGCACTTCACACTTGATGGGAAACACTAACGTTCTACGTATCTTCACGTACTGAAAAGTGCCACATGGCGGGATCGATGGTCATGATAGGGACACTGTCCAACAAATATTCTCAAAGCTTCATTGAATTTTCACATATATTTTAATTTCTTAACCAATTGGCCACGTACTATTACGTAATTGCTTTGTGATCTCTTATGTTAATACTCAGAATGTAGCATTACAAAATTAATGTGGCAGGGAATGTGAAACCAATGCTGATATGTCTGCCGAAGGTGGTGCAGGAAAGATACCTGGGTAGAGTATTAACATGGAGTCTGTTGTAACGCACATAAATAATCTTCTCCGACGGGAGTTAATGTGGAACAGAATAACTGAAAACAAGTCTCCTCTAAAACGGCGAAAGAACAGTAGCATGAATGGTGAATGCTGGAAATCTCACACTAAATTGAATGATCCAGAATCCAATTTTCATACATAAGTATGACACAATCAAAATCCGAGATGGAAATGCAGAAGTTTAGCTCTGGCATATTGCCGAAAAACAAGTATTACAAAGTGCGATTGCAGGTCACAGCATGCGACGCCATGTCTCTTTGATGAAGAAGCCACGAATCGTCTCAGTCCGTACTAGCAGCCCCTGGAGGTGAAGGTCGGCGTGGATGGTGTCGCCGTCGTAGCATAAGTCAAACAAATCAGTAACAGCTGGCACTGTACATGTTTGAGCATTGTCCTGTCCGCTGCAGAGTGAAAATCTCATATTGCGATAATGCACCTCTTTCGCACACTTTAGGATATGTCGACACACCAATTATACGAACGCCGAAACTGAATATTAATCATGCACAGAAGAGAGTTCCCCCTCCAACACAACTCCAATTATACCTTCACGTAGCGCGTACGTGTACAGAGGTACATTGACATCCGAGCACGTCTTATCGGTGATCTAATTTTTTGGCAGGTTGTGTATTAGAGTAGAATTCAAAAAATGGCCTTCTAGAGAAAGAATATTAAAATCATAGTGATCAAGTGCCAAAGAATTCCCGTGGTTTCAAGCACTCCTAGAGGGCAGTGGAGCTTCTCGCATGTTGTTCCAAAAATCAACAGGATAGAGACAGAAGTGATAACACTTTCTGCAGGACCTGACCACCATTTTGCAGGACAGTAGCTCTTGAGCGTAGCCTGGGTTCCGACCAAAATACTGCCCAGGCGCCAGGATACTATAAGTACTACTTTCGATCACGTGGCCTGCAGAATGGACATCAGGGAGCGCTTGAGATGCCGCTCCTGACCACCAGAGCGTGGCCGTCCCTCGTCCGTTGTCTAAGAGCTGTCCCCTGTGAGGTCCGTGCTCGAATAACCCGTCTGTGTTGTTGGTTGCCGGCTAAGTAGGAGCAAGGGCCTCGACGCAGCAGATGAATTCATGTAAAGTCAGATATTTGAAACTGCAGCTTTTCTAAAAACGTGGAATATAGCGTATCGGTTGTTTCACGAAATTTTATTTGGAATGCATGCACTTCTAGTGACACGCACTGCAGGAGAGAAACTACGCAGAGTATGACACCAACGATTCCCAAATAAGTCACGTTAGATGGACACATGCAGTCTCAATACGATCTATCAAAAAAGATTAATGTAGTCGCTACTCAGATACTGATGATTCGTGCCCTCCGACAAACTACCTGCACTCAGAAACATTCTGAGATCCGAACACTGGACTAATAATGTACACCACAGTACCCAGTATACAGTAGCGCCACCAGACGGAGATTTCTTCTAACCTCTACGTAAAGTCAGAATAGGTCTGCCAAGCCCTGAGGGCCAATAATTGACGAGAAGATGTATGCAACAGTCTTCAACATCACTTATACTCTAGTGGTGTCAAACTTTTGCCTCCTAGACGCAAAAGGGCTGCCGGACCGCTCCAACTCAGGAGCAGCACATGGATGTTGTCTTTTGTCACTCCTTTCTGCCGCAAATACCACTCATGAGCAAAGCACCACTTCCTGCCAGGATTTTACGCTGGTGCAAATAGCACTGGCACGAATCTCAAGGAAGTGGAAAGTCTATTATTTTGGAGCGAGTCTAGTTCGTTTGGATCAGAACACTCACCCATGTAATGTGTGTTAAATTTTCGTACTATGGCAACTATCTTTATGTTGAGTTACATCACTGCCTTAACGTTTCGCAGGCTTAATTAAATGTGCTTCTTTGTAAAGGTAAACACTTGATAACGGTTTAAAAAGCTGAAACTACAGCGTGTGCATTTATTTTATTTTATAATCTCACACGTACCGTTTATAATATATCCCCAGAAACGTTGCTCTGTGCAGTAACGGAAGCACGATCTCGTTTTACCAGATGTGAAGCCGCACCGAAATTTTTAATCTCCAATACCATATTAATCTTTAGTTACGCCAGTGTCTACTGTCTGTTTTTAGAGCATTACCTCTAACGCAGGCTCATGGGAAAACTCTGTAGGCGTTAAATGGGGAAAACATTTCGCCACAATACTTTTCAAGATTATTCCATAACTGTAAAAGTATTGAGGAGAACAAGTTTCATTAGACGTGTGAAATGGGCTTCCGTCCTGCTGTTACAAACAATAATGCTCATCTGCGTCGAGCAGCGAAATAAAATGGATGGCGATTCAAAAGTGAAGTAAATTTGTGTGGCATGAATGGCTGGGAGACCCTGAAGGGGAGGTTCAGCTGCCTAATCGGAAAGGTTTTTCCTATCCTTAACGCCCACATGTAATTTGCAGCCGCGTATTATGAAACTTTTTTACGTAAATGTAGGTGACTGATGTAGATGTGTGTGTGTGTGTGTGTGTGTGTGTGTGTGTGTGTGTGTGTGTGTGTGTGTGTGTGTGTGTGCGTAGTGAAGTCGCATGTTCGTGTCTGAGATGATGAGAGGTGTGTGTGTGTGTGTGTGTGTGTGTGTGTGTGTGTGTGTGTGTGTGTGTGTAGTGGAGTCGCATGTTCGTGTCTGAGATAATGAGAGGGGAGAGACGGTGAAACTGATGCCAGCACGTAGCCTACTCCTCCCGAAAAGCACGAAGCGGCCCGACGTCCCCATCCGACAGATGGATTCCTGTGGACAGTGCTACATGCCATCACTTCAAAAGAAAAACACTTTGAAGAACTTCGGAATTCAATTCAGGACATTGGCGGGAATATTAGTGATCAAGAACTTCACGCCATCTTCCCTCCTGCCCCTCCTGCACAAAGATAAAAAGAAATTCGTCAACTGCCCATAACGTACGCGGACTATCAGCCATCCAAGTACTGAGCACATACGACAGTGCTTAATGTCGGTGTTTTAACCTCGGCACGGCCGTTGGTTTTCCTGATCATCAGGCTATCATCACAGTCCTCCTAATACCGGGTCATCCTTTACCAATGCGAAGGGATTTGTTGGCAACTGATTGCTTGATGTGAATCATTATGGAAAAATATTTTAAATCCATCTGTTGTAAAACATTTCATTAAAACTTACAGCCGGCCGGTGTGACCGAGCGGTCCTAGGCGCTTCAGTCTGGAACCGATCGACCGCTACGGTCGCAGGTTCGAATCCTGCCTCGGGAACAGATGTGTGTGATGTCCTTACGTTAGTTAGTAATAAGTAGTTCTAGGTTCTAGGGGACAGATGACCTCAGCTGGTAAGTCCCTTAGTGCTCAGAGCTATTTGAACCATTTTGATTAAAACTTACAATTTATTGAGGTGGTCCAACAATACTAAAGTATTTCAGATTCTGAACAACAGCACGTATTATTGCTGCTTTGGTGTAGCAAAGCCAGGGACTCCAAGTAAATGTAAAGCACACTGATACGTAATGGTGCCCTTCCATAGATCTCGGTATGGGACCCATAAGGTCAATGCACAAATTTGGAAAAATAGTCGAAAGGAGTCTACAGCAACCACACCACCTTGATATGTTCTGAGGGTTTGGACATAGCACAGATTGCACAGTTACCTTCGCTGTCCATCCCTTTCCAAATAGATCGTTGTCAGATTTTTACTCGTATTTTAGAGACACCTAAATTCTGCCCACTGGGCCTCATCGAAATATTTAAAAACACGTGAATCAACACCTGATATGTGCCTGTCTTCAAGTTCTTATCATAATCTGTTCAACAGTAGAGGAGTCGTCTTCAACAACGTATGGATTGACGTCCTGCTGATCAATCCAACTGACAATAGCCTCTCACCTCTCTTGATGGTGTACTTAGTAACATTACTATTTGATGTGACTTACAATAATTAGCCATACATAATCACAACGAAAAAGGAAAATCACTTGATTAACAGTTAGTTACTTTGTAGGAGCATGTCAACAGTCGTGGTATACACTGGATTTTATGGACGAGATTACCCAAACAGGCCGGTAGAGGAGACTCAACAAAATCCCGTAGCGTGCCGAGAAATTGAAGTATCGTGCAATAACGAGTTTTTTTACTTGAAGAGCAACAGACCTACAACAATCCACGCTGAGTTGGTGGATGTGTACAACAACAGTGTACCGTCACATGGCATAAGTGATTCAGAGGTGCAGACGTTTCCAGTGTGATCAAAAAAAAAGTCTGATTCACGAAGAACGAAATGCGAACCATCTCTCTCTGAGAGCCTAGAACCGCAAGAGACTGTCGTATTGCAATCGTAGCGATGGTGGGAAAAGTTAATAACCGGCCATGGAACGGTTTTGAAGATCTTGCGCGACGTACTTAAGTGACAAAAGTCGTGCGATAGCGATATGCACATATACATATGGCGGTAGTATCGCACTACACCACGTATAAAACGGCAATCTATTGGCAGAGTTGTCATTTGTACTACGAGTCATGTGAAAAGGCTTCTGACGTGATTATGGCCGCACGCCGGGATTTAACAACCTTTAAACGCCCAATCGGAGTTGGAACGAGACGCAAGGGAATTCCATTTCGGAAATCGCTAGGGAATTCAACCTTTCGAAATCCACAGTGTCAAGAGTGGACCGAGAACACTAAACTCCCGACTTTACTGCTCACCATGGACATTGCAGTAGCCGACGGCCTTCACTTAACTACTGAGAGATGCAGCACTTGCGTAGAGCTGTCAGTGCTAACACACAAGCAATATAGCATGAAGTAACCTCAAAAATCGATTAGGGATGTACGAAAAACGTATCCGTTAGCACACCGCGGCGAAATTTGGCGTTAAGGGACTGTGGCAGCAGCCGACCGATGCGGTAGCCTTTTCTAACAGCACAGCATCGATAGTAGCGCCTCTCCTGGGCTCTTGACTGTGACAGTATTTGTTGGACTGTACACGACTAGAAAACGTGGCCAGGTCAGATGAGTCTCGACTCCAGTTGCAGAGAGCTGATGCCAGGTTTCGAGTGTGGCGCAGAACCTACGAAGCCGTTTACCCAAGTTATCAAGAAGGCATTGTGCGAGCTGACGGTGGCTCCATAATGCTCTGAGCGTTGTTTACAGGCAATGGGCTTGTTGCACTGTTTCAAGTCAATCGATCATTGACTGAAAATGATTATGTTCGGCTACTTGGAGATCATTTACAGCCATTCATGGAGTTCATTTATATTTATCACAATTCGCCACATCACCGGACCACAGTTTTTCGCGACTAGTTTGAAGAACATTCTAGAAAATTCGAGGAACGATTTAGCCACGCAGATCGCCTGACACGAATCCTATCGAACATTTATGGGACCTAATTGAGAGATCACTTCATGCACAAAATTGTGCACCGGTTACACTTCAGAAATTATGAACGGCTGCAGAGGTTCATGGCTCACTATTCCTTAAGAGGATTTCCAACAACTTATAGAGTCCGTGACATGTCGATTTGCTGCATTACGCTGGGCAAACAGAAGTCCGACAAAGTATTAGTAGGTATCAAACTACTTGTGTAACCACAGCGTATTGTGAACGTAACTATTGTCGCAGCTCGCTGGGTTCGACGACAGGTTACACTCATTCAAAAGCCCCTCCAAAACGAGGCAGCAGTGGAAATGTTGGAGTTGCCTTCTTTTGCTGTGTTATTACCTTGGACGAGTACTGGTTGACTCTGAGAAAAAGGAGAAAAGAAGTTGAAAATATCACGAAATAGCCTGAGTAAAGGGTTGGAACCATCGGTCATCAGCATCGCTGAAGCAAAGATGTGGAGTAGGTCACGTGGCTCGATAGTGTGTGTGTGTGTGTGTGTGTGTGTGTGTGTGTGTGTGTGTGTGTGTGTGTGTGTGTGTGTAGTGAGCAGAAATGAGTTCTCTGGGAGATCGGGCGGTACGGTTGACGCTCTAGAGTGCGGCGACTGCGTGGTTGTTTACAGGAATTGGTTATGTTTCAGAAGGGAATATATAGTATGGAATTAGAGTTCTTGCCAGTTGAAGCAATATAACAGACACATCTAATGATGTGAGTGCTAAGTATGTTTCTCCTAGCGCGGTGCATTGAGACCCGTCTTAGAGCATTACTGGTGCGTCAAGCGCCGTGCGGCGGATATAGACGAATGTTCATTGGTTCCCACCATGCCAATGGATGTTATAGTGAACTGGACTCAACATGACTCCATATTATCATGGTTATTTCCATATGTTAGGTATGGTGGCACTCTAGCGCCGTATGTGGAACAGCACAAGTTGTAGGTTCCTTCCATATGGATGCAGCCTTTTTAGATTATAATAATTACGTTTCATGTGACTGTTTGATGCCTACATCTCTGGCTTTGCTCTCCAAACGGTGAACTACACAATGTGATCAAAAGCATCTGGACACCTCCGAAAACAAACATTTTTCGTATTAGGTGAATTGTGCTGCCACCTATTGCCAGGTACTCCATATCACCCACCTCAGTACTCATTAGACACTGTGACAGAGCAGAATGGGGCGCTCCATGGAACTCACGGACTTCGAACGTGGTCGATTGATTGGGTGTCACTTGTGTCATATGTCTGTGCGCAAGATTTCCACACTCCTAATCATCCCTAGGTCCACTGCTTACGATGTGATAGTGAAGTGGTAACGTTAAGGGACACGTACAGCACAAAAGCGTACAGGCTGACCTTGTCTGCTGACTGACAAAGACCTCCGACAGTTCAAGAGTGTCGTAACGTGTAATAGGCAGACATCTATCCAGACCATCACATTGGAATTCCAAACTGCATCTGGATCCACTGCAAGTACTACGACAGGCGGGAGGTGAGAAAACTGGGATATTATGGCCAAGTGGCTGCTCGTAAGCCACACATCACTCCGGAAATGCCAAACGACACTTCGCTTGGTGTAAGGAGCGTAAACATTGGACGATTCAACAGTGGAAAAACCTTGTGGGGAGTGACGAATCACGGTACACAATGTGGCTATCCGATGGCAGGGTGTGGGTGTGGCGAATGCCCGCTGAACGTCATCTGCCAGCGTGAGTAGTGCCAACAGCAAAATTCGGAAGCGGTACTGATATAGTGTGGTCGTGTTTTTCATGGAGGGGGCTTCAATCCCTTGTTGGTTTGCTTGGCACTATCACATCACAGGCCGAAACGTTGATGTCTTAAGCACCTTCTTGCTTCTCCCTGTTGAAGAGTAATTCGGCGATTGCATCTTTCATCACGATCGAGCACTTGTTCATAATGCACGGCCTGTGGCGAAGTGGTTACACGACAATTACATCCCTGTAGTGGACTGGCCTGCACAGAGTCCTGACCTGAATCCTATAGAACACCTTTGGAATGTTTTTGAACGTCGACTTCGTGCCAGGCCTCACCGACCGAAATAGATAACACTGCTCAGTGCAGCACCCCGTGAAGAATGGTCTGCCATTCCCCAAAAAACCTTCCAGCACCTTACTGCGAGAGTGGAATCTGTAATCAAGGCTACGGGTGGACAAACACCGTATTGAATTCCAGCGCTACCTATGGAGGATGCCACGAACTGTTAAATTATTTTCAGCCACGTTTCCGGATACTTTTGATCACATAGTGTATTAGTGGGTGTGTCATATCTTGTTTGAGACTACTAAGTATGTCTGTAATCCCACCATTTGACTTGTTTCTATAGTGAATGTGTTTCATGAAACGCTCTGCACTTAAGTACGAAAACAAATGCGTTCATGTGTATAAGAGTCATCGTCATGGACAAAACGAATTCTTGTTGGCCTGAACAATCGAAGGTAATCGATCACTGCCTGTGAAGTTTCCGAAGTTAATTTGGAGTATTGTTCTTAGGCGATTGTCAACTACATGTACAAATTTTTAAAAATACATGTCGATTTCGGTTCTGCACCATCATTAGTGTCAGAAAAACATCACAGATTTATTATACGTTATAAATTCTTTATCGTAACCACAGGAAGCCATAAATGCCAAAATAATATAAAACAAAAATATTAACAAGATAAAAATTTGATGGCACGTTGAACAAGAACAGCAAGTGAGGTACAGCAACACAAGTCAAACAAAGACAACATCAAAGAAGACTTGTATTGCTGTACCTCACTTGCTGTTCTCGTTTGAATGTACCATCACAGCTTCATCTTGTTACAATTTTCGATTCTATGTAATCTTGACTATTATTGTTCCCTTGGTAACTTATGTTAAGGAACGTATGACACGTGATACATCTCTGATAATTTTCTTGCCGTGAATGATTCTTCAGAACCGAAACCAGTAGCAAAGTGATATAACTTTATTACAGACTGCACAGTGTTTCGTATTTAAAAAAAATCGAGTTTGGAGTAACTTTCATATGAGGGAGCTATCTCCAATCTTTTTCTGATATGGTTAACGCTTTTATCTACTATACTCGAGGTATTTTAAGTTTTGATTCCTTTGAAAGGTTTGACTTCTAATTAAAATGTGTTTGGCAGGCTTTGGTCAACATAAATAATATGTAGATTATATGGCTCATATATGGCTCACTTACGTTGTTTCACTTTTTTTAACACAATTTCTGGTAAAACGAAGATTACAAATATCTTAAACCTTAACGTAATGGGGTGGATATCAGCAGAGATTCTTGTCTTTCTAATATTGCTTTTGGTTGACTAGTGATAGTAGGATAATACCTATTCAATCTAATAAATACTTGGCAGTGATCAATTTGCTATGATAAGTGGAGAAGTGACTACTTTGTTTTGCCAAAAGAAATGAAATTTTTAATATTTTATTCAAATAATGTATTCATAGTTGGGATAAATGTGTCGCATTGACGAGAAAATTCGTAGGAAACGAGAGCCACATTGAACAATTTTTGACTAATGAATTTTCCGACTTTGTTGCATTGGATCATCGAAAGAACTCAATGGTAACAGATGATAATTTGCTTCGGGTTGGGATTAAAAAATGGATTTCCCGCTCTATGCGAGCGGCCCCCTTAGCCGCTTCGGACATTCGAGCATTTGTCCCTCTCGAACCAGATCTGCATCTGCCACACAGTGCAGAGTAGCGTCATCTGTCCATTATCCCCCTTCAGTCGCAGCCCCACTGTGTTACTGCGAGAGGTCGGATATTATCGTGCATCTTCATTCAGAGATCGATATGCAATCAAGCTCAGGTATTACATACGGGTATGATGTCTGTTCTACCATACCTCTAAATAATCAATTTTGATAAAGTGTAGCTTAATTTCTTTGAGTGATGAACACAAGTTCATGTCTACGTCTTGTGAAGTCACTGTTCTGGTATAGATCATCCACACAGCTTCGAGATCTCAGAGATAAAGTAAATTGCATAGAAGTTCATCTTCTGAGAGAATTTAGTTCTTGATTTATTCTTTATTTTTCTTCCTAAAAAAAAAAAAAAGACACATGCTGGTGCCTCAGCACCGTCATTTACTCTCTTGTTTTCAACCTTCCTCCTGAACTGAATGATAGGACTAGAAGGTAGTGATTCAATTAAATAATATTGCAATGAAAATTTATTTTTATTATTTCTAATTATTTGATTCATGCCTTGTTTTCACCTGCTTTTTAAATTTGTTTCAGCAAATATTCGTTGTCATTCGTCTTAAAACATGATGCATGGATCGGTGGCCATGGTCACAGCTGTAAGTGCTTATGGCACGTTCCAGAAACGAACCTTTCTTTATTCAGTAGTCAGAATAAGAGATCCGATGTTAGTTTTAGAACGTGATTTTATTAAAAGTTCAATTATAACTCCAAACTTTTAGTTATCTTTCCACTGTCAGGCATCTTTGTGTTAATGGTGGGCCGACACCACATGCTTCGGCGATTTTAATTCCTTCTCGCGGTGTGCATACTGTAAGACCTTCGGTACACACACCAGCAGATTATTTGACTTGTCGCTCTAACGAAGTAGGCGAGTGTCAGCAATCTATCTCGTGGTCTTATTGTGGCATGTTTACCTTCTGCCGTTAGGTCAGACGATAGAAATGCCACTTGCACGCTTTGAGTAGCAGATTGACGGTGACCAACTTTAAACAGAACTTGATTAATTTTCACACATAATTATTAAAATAATAAAAAGGCATAGATATTACGTAACTTGATTCTGGATGCTGTTTACAATGGACAATCGGAAGTTCCTTTGGGCGTGGTACGTTAATCTTATGCTCACATATCTCTGATACTTGACAAATTGTCCATTCATATATCTTCATGGCTATGTACAGGAATATGGTAATCTTATTAGGCGCAGACTGAAACTTGACTAAAGACTAATGCAGACTGGGACAGACTGGTGCAGACTGACTGATCGGAGGTCTGTACACTCGTTATAATACTTCGCGCGTTCAGGTATCACTGCGCGAGTGTGATCCGCGAGGAGAAAAGGTTCTACGTTAGCAGCAATCTCATTGGCAGCATTACATATTAATACGCGGATCGGGGGAAGCAGAATTTGGTCCGTCTCTCAGACCGTCTCCTAGTGCGGAGACGGACGAGCGCCGCGCCTGCGCTGTTATGCTTAGCGGGGCGCGCTCTATTGTGAAAGTTGTGTACGCGCTGACTACGCGGAACTACGTACGCAACACTTCTATCATCAATGTAATCGTACTTTCTCTTATTTCTTAGAACCAAGTTTTAAAAAATTAAGATTCAGAGAAGGAGCGATTATATCTCTCTTAACCGATTGTGTTCCCTGAAACTATACCCTATCGTGTACGCGCAAAAGCAACTGAAAACATCTTCATACAAGTCAAAAGTTTCGCGCTGTAACATTATCGATGGGAATCTTGCCAACCACTTATATGCGGAACACTTTTGTAGACAAAACAATTGCACTGAACACACTGAACATTTTATGATAAAAGTGGGTTCTCATTTTCTTGGAAAAGCTGTAACTAATCTCTCAGCAACAGAATGAGTACTACTAGGTTCTTTACAAAAACAATAACAACTTCCTTATTATGCACATTTTCCGCGATGTAATACCGTCCATAAAGGTAGTCTAAATAACAAATCGTAAAAATTACTAGGTAACGAGTTCTTGCAAAAGGCATATTTCTCACATCTTTAGAAAACATTTCATTCTGAGTTTTCACCATAACATCAGGATTATTTCCATAAACCAAAACGTCCAATTTTGTTACGTTTGCTCCACTCAAGGAATTTTAAGTCGGAACGGTAAACACACGCAAAATTTTGAAGAGACTGTGTCTTTTCACAATATGTGGTAGTCATTCCTTTTTTATTGCATCTGTCATTTTGTTTTGTAATATTTCAAGAGTTTGCTCGTTTGGCAGCAAGATGGCATCGCCTACAGAGCTTGTGAAGTATCACTTCATCGTGAGTTTGGACTTTTTCCCATGGTCTGTGTTCCACAATTTTAAACATGACTGAGAACAGCAAGTGTAAATAAAGTTTCGATATACAAAGTACACAGCCAACCGGTTGCGTATGTTTAATGTAAGAACCGTATTTTGATAACACATGGGTATCTTCCTCAGAACGAAGTCACGTATAATGTTTAAACGTATTATGAGATAAAAGTCAAGAATACTTACTACCTGAGCACACTGAAAAGGGGAACTTGAAATAAAACTGGTTCTTACATCCATTACATGACGATAATGTTGTATACAAACATGATGAGCTAAGGAGCTCAAATCAAACAACAGAAAATATAAAGTCCTCCATGCAAAAAGTAAATATTATTACAACAGACACAGCTTTTTAAAGGAGCAGGCATTAGACTGAACGTTTGGCAGCCAGTTCCGGTGCTAGGTAAACATGGTGCAGAGCGCGAAACTTACTGGGCGCTACTACCGTGAAAACCCTCAGCTGTACGAAATACACAACTGTTACACTAATAGTGCAGTATGATACACATTTAGATGTTTTAAACAAAGTAATTGTATGTAGTGTGAGAAACGAGTAGTATAAAAATACAACAGAAATAAAATAACTATTTGAAACATAACTACGACAATAAGTAGCAAAAATTAGTACAATTGTTAACTAAAAGTCCGTGCTGGAAATAAAGAAAGCACTTCTGCACGGTTTTTTTTTTAAATCAAGATGTTACAACAAGCAAAACTTGGGAAATATACTTTACATTAACTCTTCAAACCAATATGGTGTACAGAGACTCCTGGCATGAAATCGGCACCCAAATACATAGTCCATAACGGAAAGGCAGAAAGAAGGGCTCCGAAATGGACGTGAAAGGGAGCATGAACCAAAGCATTCTAAAGTAGTGTCTCGATATTAATAAATATCCCGCCAATGTAGCATTATGAACATTAGTACGTTTCTTCCCTACCAAGTGTTCTTTGTATCTTATGTTAGAAGTGCTATCGATTTGTCCGATATAAAACATCGGGCAACTATAGCAAGTCATTTTGTAAACTCCTGAGCGACGTAATGGGTCATTTGACGTTTTTAAATTATGGATTTTTTTGTAAACTCTTATCTACATTTACACATACCCAGGTAGTACTCTCAATTTTTAAACTGATCTTAAAACTATGTAACTGAATTAAGGTTTGCGGCGGTATGTAACTTCTGGAAGAAACACGTCACACATCATTCAATACACGTCAAATAATATCGTTCTGAATTTTATGTTCTCTAGAGAAGCTGATATTTGCTTACTTTATTGCCTAAAGCAGTCAAGAATTTCATGGACACAGCAGACTAACTCCTCGGATTTTGGAACACAGTTTTTGATGGCTGTATTGGATGTACTTCGTGGGAGCGGCCTCCTACGGAATTACGATATGAAACACTGCACATGTATGCGGCGTTTAATATGCATGAAGCTTTGTACTGATGCAGCCACCGTTATGTACAATGTATTTCATTCAACTAAATTACTTCCCTCTTGTGCAACTTTCAGCTGCTCATGCAACTTTTATTAATTATTCTTTTAGTCCGGAATTCACCATGAGAATACCCAAAATGTTAACATTCGCAAATTTTGTGGCGTATATCGGCTTTAAAAGGGACAATAGTGTTAATTTAATGTTCTTTCACACAGAAAGCAATTTGATTCATTTCTGCTCGGAGTTCAATGAAATTAATTTCGTATGCAGTGTCTGTTAACTGCCGTTGGCACTTAAGTTTGTGCAATCATTCCGTCAGCGCATTCTAGGACACCCTCGTGAGCACTGGTGATATAGAATATACCCCACATAAAATTTAATATGCTGTTGGTAGACGTGTACCGGCGGAATTACTCAAGAACAGACGAACTCTAAGTACTTGTTTCTAGTGAAAGTTGTTGTAATGAAGAAATGCAGTACCTGTGATGTTATTTGAGATAGGATGATTGCTACGCGAGTAGTATTTGTTTATTCTTACTTCATTTTTATATTTTGATTTTATTCCTTATGTCAACTGTAATGAAAACCTAAAAATAACTCAGCTCGTCTTCCACAAGTGTTTGACTAAACAAGGAGACCCCCAAGAAGAATGGAAAGCCTACCTGACACCATTTCATAAGAAAGGCTCACAAAAGGACGGCATCAACTACAGAAGCATCAAAATTACCATGTCATAGGAATGGTTACGTAGTCGAAGTATAGAAGAACACCTGGAGAACGAAATCATGTCAGGAGCAGAACGAACTACCTTTACACTATTGAAGGTTCAGGGAAGAGACACACACCATTTTCATAGATTTACAAAATGCTGTAATGTTTGTAGCTCATTTTTGGTATTCAATGAAAGTGGTAATAGCTTTATGTTCATTCGATGTCTAATACTTCAATTTTGTAGACGGAATTTTTCAAACAAAAATGGTTCAAATGGCTCTGAGCACTATGGGCCTTAACATCCATGGTCATCAGTCCCCTAGAACTTAGAACTACTTAAACCTAACTAACCTAAAGACATCACACAACACCCAGCCATCACGAGGCAGTGTGACCTCCCATTGGTCGTCGTCAGTCAGCATTCAGAACTAAGGGAGTGAGTGATTGGGGTATTGGTTATGATACAGAGTTGTCTGGAAATAGATAGCAGGGAGCACAGAGATTATATCGTCTCCCCGTTTTATTTTTAATAAAGAGTACCGTTTTTTACGTTTGCAATCGTGGATGAAAATATTTGTACATCTAGTCGTCGTGTATATTTCAGACATTTGTAGTAGTGGCTAAAATATACGCTTTACAATCATCAATGATGCTACGTAGGCAAATAATTGTGAGTAGAGCTGCAAGGTTCGGGTGTAACAGTTTAGTTATGTTGTCAACACACACGGCTAGCTAAAAAGTACACGTGGTTTGTCTAAAACTGTTGTAGTTAATACACGATGGAAAAATACTGTTGCACAGAGAGACACGATACAATCACCTACGTAAATGCACTATTATGCTCAACGTTACGTAAATTCTGTTACTTATGATCTGAATAATATTTATGGCAGTAGAAACCAAGGTTTTTAACAGTCAGCGATTAATTCATAAGCAAGCCTGACACTTGTATTATTGTTTGTTATCTTTGCCTTCGTTCTGTATATTTAATGAAAACTTTTCCAAAAAAAAAAAAAAAAGTTTTCTTTACGCGACAGCGAAAACATTTAAATTATTTTTTCTCTTATCTTGTGGATGAAACCTTATAACCATTTGATTAATTATATTCCAAGGAATGGCTGTCAGTGGCAGATGATCAATGATAAAACTGAATTCCAGCAATAATTAATTATTTCCACGTAATTATACTCATATGTACAGTCCCGTATGAAATGAGGTTACAAGGAAAATGCTTTTTGTAAACACATTGTGAAAAAAGTTACGTACAATAAACTAAATCGTGCGTTGAGAGTAACAACCTTGTACAAAAGCTTCTAGTAGGTTCGAGAACTGACACCAGAGTGATCATCTTATTCTGCCAAGTCTTTGTCACACAATTATATACAAATTTCATGACATGATATACACATACTGTTTGTTAATCTTAGTATTTGTTACACGGAAGTGTGATTATTATTGATATTTTTATGTTAAAAGCACGTCACGGTGGAGAATTTCTTTCGGTCCAAAATAATAATCTGTCATTGACATCACATTTGCATACTTAAACGCGCATAGTTTCGTTCGTCGTTGACACAGTTCAATTTAGATTACTGTACCTCCTCCTTTCTCTGTCTCCTTTCACAAAGCAGTCCTTCAAAAGCATCTGTTAGCAAGCACTCCCGTCTCAACTAACGTTCAATTTCTTCTTTGAGTCCATTGCAATCTGCCGTACTTTGATGAAGAGGATGAAAACTGCTTTCGTATATACTGCTTGAAACGGTACAACCAATCAAAAAGAAATCAAGAATTCGTCCAGCGCTTTAGAAGTATAAGGTGGCTCACGAGAACGATTATGTAAAGGGAAACACATTATTTACAGATTATTTTTTTGCATGCATAAATTGTAGCTATGACAATGTGGATGAATGGGCCTTTAATTAAAAATTGGAGTCCTATGTATGCCATGACATGCTAAAAAACGGAAGTTCGTCAAAAATTTGTTTGTTGTCAATAATTTTTTTTTACCGTGTACATTGGTCTAAGTAACACTTCAATTGAGTTTATTGCCAACAAAACATATTTTCAAACTCTCTGTAGTTTGGTTTGTGTACTCATTATTTGTAAACGTACGATGCAGATGCTTAAACGTGCCCCGTAACACGAGCACGTTTACGCATTCGACTTGGGCCTATTATGCTCTTAAATGTAATGTTGAGTTAAACGTACGCATACGAACTTATAGATTACTAACCATGTTATGCAACTAAACAATTTTAAACACGATAACTCTAAACAACATAATTTAAAAAATTCTTAAAACTTCTTCGTAAATCTGTCCCGGTCGGCGTTACTTTGCTGGCAACCTGCATCCTTAGCAGAATGGACAAATCATGTGTAGGACGAGTCGCAACGAAGAAATTTTGAAAGAAGTTACATACAAGAATTCAGAGGCTTGTAAGCTGGCTGCTGTGGCCGAGCGGTTCTAGGCGCTTCAGTCCGGAACCGCGCTGTTGCCACGGTCGCAGGTCCCAATCCTGCCTCGGGCATGGGTGTGTGTGATGTCTTTAGGTTAATTAGGTTTAAGTAGGTCTAAATCTAGGGGAGAGATGACCTCATATGTTAAGTCCCATAGTGCTTAGAGCCATTTCAAGCATTTGAGAGGCTTGTGAACCAGCTACGAGAAACAGCCTCAAGAGCTCTAGACAAGTCGCAAACATAATGTGACAACTGTAACATTAGCACGGAAATCCAAAAGTCGAAAAAATTAGATTATCAGGAAACACAAAGCGGCGGAACTGAAATGGTCGGAGGAAACAGGGAAAGCTATAGAATCATACTTCACTATATTGTCGCTCGGGATTAGCCGAGCGGTCCAAGGCGCTGCAGTCGTGGACTGTGCGGCTGAACCCGGCGGAGGTTCGAGTCCTCCCACGGGCAAGGGTCTTTGTGTTTGTCCTTAGCATAATTTAGGTTAAGTAGTGTGTTAGCGTAGGGACTGATGACCTTAGCAGTTAAGTCACATAAGATTTCACACACATCTGAACATTTTTTGACTATATTAGAGATAAATGCAGCGCACAGAGGAATTAGTAGTTCTGAGCAACTGCTATGGTATCTAAAAAATGTGACGAAGGCCTCTCGAGCCTCCTAAATATGTGTCTAGTTACGTTTCGTTTTGGAGCCACTGAACGCGTGGGAGTGGTAACACTTTAACGATTACCTCGAAAACGTAAATTTACGCAATTTATTTTTATTTATTTGTAGTTTCATATCTGCAGTCCCAGCACACACTCAAATCTCAATCCGCAGTACCGTAACATACCGCTGCAGGAGCGAAAGTAAAATGAAACAGGACATCGCTGAAGTGTGATATCGTGCGGTTCTTCTTCTTCTGTACTTGAAGGGGTCCAGACGTCAACCATCCATACTGAACTGGTGAAAATGTATGGTTAAAGCGTACCGTTGTATGACCCAGTTGTTACATGGTGCACAAAATTCCATTGTGGCCAAACGAGTCCGAATGACGAACTAAATAGCATGCCATCTCTCCGTGAAGATAAAGGATTCTCAGAGGACGTTCAGGCTCCGCTCCTCGAAGCCTGGCGAACAATAACTGAATCAATAGTGGGAGAGCGACAATGAGTCACGAAACACTTTTCACAATCTTGGACCACATTTTGAACGTGACAGAGATACACGCTCGCGGGGTTTGACGACTGCTCACATTCATATAAAAAGACCGCCGAAGCGAAGAACCAAGCCGATGTCGCAACTTCGTCAGACAAATATAGGTGCTCCCTCCAAAATCTTAATCAGTATCGACGAGTCCTGGATGTATCGTAATGATCACTAGACAAAGAAGCGCAGAAAGCAGTGGAAACATGTTGATTCGCCATCTCTGAGAAAGGTTAGGACCCAACCGTCATCGGGCAAGCTGATTCTGAGTTTCTTTGGGCATGGCAAGTTTTGGTATTGAAAGAGTATTATCAGATTATGCTCGTTAAGGGTAAACGATCACAGAATACATTCGAAAAGAAAAAAGGAAAGGGACTGAATCAGTAGGTATTATGTACACGTACAGACGAACAAATGCTTAAAATTTCAGTTGGTGTGCCATTACTGTCTAGGGCGTCTCCAGACACATCTTCGGTCTAGAATCTCATTGACTGCAGTAGAATGGTCTTTGATGAATCCCGCTTCAGTCTTAGCCCCGAAGACCAACCAAGAAGTCCGCGAAAGTCCCAGACAGCGGTGTGATACCACCTTGATTGTCATCCGCCGCACGGCCCGACAATAAGGAGTGAGGGAAAAGGAAGCCATCTCTTTTTGTTTCAGGATCTCTTTGGTTGCCATCCGCGTCACCCTTAGAGCGCAACGGTACACCGGCCATATTATACACCCCGTTCCGCCTGCCAACAAACCGAGTTGGTTGCTGCATGTCTTCGTGCTTACCAAACCTACCATGGAAAATAAGGTCGCCACATCTCTATTACCCAGTTGAAATTGGTTCAAATAGCTCTGAGCACTATGGGACTTAACATCTGAGGTTATCAGTCCCCCAGAACTTAGAATTACTTAAACCTAACCAACCTAAGGACATCACACACAGCCATGCCCGAGGCAGGATTCGAACCTGCGACCGTAGCGGTCGCGCGGTTCCAGACTAAAGTGGCTAGAGCCGCTCGGCCACCACGGCCGGTCTTTTCCCCAAGTTGGGAACGTTGTGAGCATTAAGGCCAGAGTCCTGCAGACATATCGCGATTTTGACGATCTAACGCGTCAGTTGGACAAAACATCTCACGTTGTCCCACAGGAGGAACTGCCATGCATAAGGGCCAGAGGTGGACCAATGCATTATTGACATGCTCAATTTGTGAATCTTTTTCTATTCAGACAATCACTCCATTTTTCTGAAAAGTAGTCATTTCTTGTTCAGTGCATATGCGTCACATCCACCGGCTGTCGTCCCATTCGGATAAGTCCTTCGTGGTGTGTCTATTCTTCTGTCTTAGAATATAATACCAAAATATTCCCACTAGATTGTTGGTTTTGTAAAGACCAAGCATCATGAGAAGTTGTCCATTGCATTTTTCTTGCCCTATGACAGAACCACAGTTATCAGATGATAAAATCCAAACACTCACTCTTTTGGCAATCACGGTTTGCCTCACATCCAGCATTTTGTTGTTACAATTCCGCGACACATTTTTCCAATGATATATTTCTTGTGAAAATAATCGACCTTTTTGTAGCGGAACGTTTCCTGAAGAGCCTAAATACAGACTTCTACAACCATCGACTCCGTTAAGCCGTCTGTCGATGATAAATATGTCACATTTGAGGGTGACTTTTTGGAGACAGGCTAACACAGTCACTTAGTTTTATGGTCGGAGCTAGATATTTTCCATGGCAATAGTTAAAACTATACTACTGCACTCCATATGTAACTTTTACCCACTTGACACGTACACACAATGGAAAGTCACTGGCGTAGATCAGAACACGTAATGGTTCGCTTTTGGAAACTTCATAAACATTTCGATTCGAGCTCAGCGGAGTCTTAGCAACAATGGTTTTCTCCGCAGACCATTCGGGATTGGATTAGGAAAGGGAGTAAATGACAGTGCTACATGTAGAATCCTCCGCAACACACAATAAGATGGCTTAAGGAGTATAACCATAGTTGCGGAACTCAAGTTATTGATGGCATAAACAGTCTTCTCTCTTTGACACTAATAAGTATACGGAACAGGACTGACTTTGTCTTGTGAGAATACACGACTGTGCAACGATTATGTTTTATTCAGGAAAAAACATCTCTTTACAATGTTGGAGTGAGGTGAAATGTTGCGGTCTAAAAGCTAAACAATGTTGTGGCCCCCGTAGGATGAGCAAAGAAGACGTACCAGGGGGTCCACAGATTAGTGGGGACAGTGAGGAAGCCGCTTTCCATGGTAACAGTAACATATGGTTCAAAGGGCTCTAAGCACTATGGGACTTAACGTCTGAGGTCATCAGTCTCCTAGACTTAGAACCACTTAGAACTTATTGAATGGTTGAAATGGCTCTGAACACTATGGGACTTAACTTCTGAGGTCATCAGTCCCCTAGAACTTATAACTAATTAAACCTAACTAACCTAAGGACATCACACACATCCATGCCCGAGGTAGGATTTGAACCTGCGACCGCAGCAACAATGCGGCTCCGGACTGAAGACCCTAGAACCGCTAGGTCGCAGCGGCCGACACAGTGACTTGTGTTAGATATTAAAGTCAAAGAAGATTAACTAAATCAGAGGGTACATTAGAAAGACAGTAAAGGTATCTAAATCATTCGGGAGGACGACGGTTCAATCCCGTCTCCGGTCATCCTGATCTAGGTTTTCCGTGATTTCCCTAAATCGTTTCAGGCAAATGCCGGGATGGTCCCTTTGAAAGGGCACGGCCGATTTCCTTCCCAATCCTTCCCTAACCCGAGCTTGCGCTCCGTCTCTCATGACCTCGTTGTCGACGGGACGTTAAACACTAACCACCAACACCATCTAAATCATCTGTATATAAGGAAGGGTAAAATTTGGTTGAATAATACCAACTGAAAATAGATGTCTGGGTGCTAGTCAGGGAAGATTTAATAGAACCTTCAACAGCCGGACTTCGGTTCGTCAAGGCAGGTAGACGCATTGTACTGTGAGCGTGAATGTATTGACATCAACGTACAAATGCTTTTCGTAATGTAACTGAACTAAAGATGCTTATTGTGAAACGCGGTGCACGTGTCACTATTTGGGCGTGATTACGGATCTGGAAGTCTACAAAGTCTAGAAAACCGTTTGTTTACAGCAAGAATATATTTACACACTTAGTACGAAACACTGTGAACTAACTCGTGTATCAGAATGAAGCCTATAATATTCCAACGAGCTTGGTGAAAAAGACATGGGACTGGCTTCAGCACCCTGCTCAGTGGGATGTTGTCTCCTGTATCCAGAATGGGTTGTCCAGATGAGATCACTGAGTAACAGTTGATTGGTCAATGAATACATTTTTGAATCATTACAATCAATACAACGGATCCAGTTGATTTTCTGTCTCCCTACTCATTATACAGCGCATTTGAAGTGCGCAGAATAAATGGATGTCAAGTACTAAGGGGTTTGTGGGGATTCACTGTGCAGTAGCCGCCGTCGCCGAGGCTGCTACGATAGCAATGTCGCAGTGCTATACGTAAAAACTGGGAGGAAGATACAGACCAATACCGAGTCAAAGATTAGTGTATCAGTTATTCAGCTAATGTACAGTAATTGACTTAAAGTAAGAGGAATTCCAGTTTCCTTAGAACAGTTCCATTTGAAGTATACTAATTCCTCTGAAGATCTCAGTAACTGAAAGAAGCAATTTAACTTCAGCTATTAAAAAGAAGAAACTGACCACCGATAGACTTTATTAATTTTCTTCTGTCTAGCAGTTAATTTATGAGTTATGCAGATAAAAGTAACACATAGTTTCCCAAGTTTTTAAATTACCTTTCGGCGATGGTGCTTTACGTGTTGTCATTTATCCACTGAATACGGGAAGTCTGAAGTAGAGGGTGACATTAATGTTCCACCAATTACTTTTGACAACTAAGCAAATAACTGGTTAGTCGTTCCCAATCGATTGCGTGAGGCTGAGGGTTGAGGCAGGAAATACGTCATGGAGGTATACGCGTCGCCGCAACAGAAAATGACTAGCCGTCTTGAGGCACTGTTGAGGCTTGGGGTGGGGGGATATAAAACTCCACTCGGCGGGCCGAAACACGGCTAACATTCAAGCAGAAAGGAAACGATCAGAGCAAGGGCGGCATCGGGGCGGTAGAATTACTCCCCACTGCCAAAAGCAGCCAGAACTATAATTAGCTCCTGTGAACTAGTCACCATCTGACTCACTTACCCTTTCTCACTCATTCAGACCAATTCATATTATTACCTGTTTGTCTCTCTCTGCGACTGTTTCCTGCCTCAAAGCCACAGTCTCCTCCTTTTCACCCTACTACTACTGCCTCCTCAGTCACTGTCTCCCTCTTGCTCGTCCTTACTCGTACTATCGAATTTTTCCTTCCCAGTTCCCAGTGTTGCTACTGTCTCTTCTCTCTGTCACTATCTCTTCCTCGTTTTCATCCTCACAGGCTCCGTCTCTAATTATCACTGGCTCTCACACACTTTGTTTCCTCTCCTCTTTATTCCTCAAGCATTGGTACTGTCTCTTTCGCTCTTTTCGAAAACTGTCCTGTCATTGTTGACTGTTTCACTGCCACTGTGTCCTTCTCTTTCTCTCACACTGCCGTTGCAACTTTCGCTCTTTCTGTATCACAACCACGGTCTGTGCCACTTTTCCATTGACACAGTCTCATTCTCTCTCAGCATAAAAAAGCACGAATATGTTTTCATGCCAAAATTTTTGGCAAATTTTTAAATGTGCTGAAAGCGGTAGAATCAGGCAGCTGGTACTCTAATTTTCAGTCGCAGAATGGTAAAGAGGAGGTTATTCAACTTTTTTGTGCTTTTTTCCGCTAGTCCTCTTCTTTCCTGTGCTACAGTAGGACATGTCGCTCTTGTGAAAAGAACTGTATGGCTCAGTAAAATTTTGATAGTTGACTTAGATGAAACCAAAACAAGGCAAAAGTGACTGTACACCTCAAACCGGTGTAGACGTGAAGAAAATTTTTTAAAGTGTTAGAGCACAACAAGGTAAGCTTTCCAGAACCCTTCTGATGATATCTAACGCACTTAATAGCGTATATATCAGTGCTACGTTAATTTATAAACTGTATTTTTTCTTAACAGCAAGTTTTGCGTATGTGGTTCAAATAGTTCAAACGGCTCTGAGCACTATGGGACTTAACATCTATGGTCATTAGTCCCCTACAACTTAGAACTACTTGAACCTAACTAACCTAAGGACATCACACAACACCCAGCCATCATGAGGCAGAGAAAATCACTGACCCCGCCGCGTAAACAGATACAGATATCAAGAAAATCTTTAGGTCGGAGTCTTAGAAATATATCGTAAAAGATTCAGCCATTTTTTTTATATAGCAGACTTGGATATTGTCGTTCTGTTTTGGTACACAAAAACCGTGGTTTTTGGATGTTTCTCGATAAAGGATAAAGATATTTTGAAAACGAGAAGATAGCACATGTAGATAAACGCCTTGACAATACAATATTGAGAAATTTTCTGCGGTTTGTTATTTAGATATCCACTGCTGACGGCGTAAAAATTGTGAGAACATGCAATGGTGTATCTGCCACATAAGGCGCACCGTAGACTATATAAGGCAAAAAGAAGGAAATCCAACCGATTTGTTCCATTTTCCTAAGCTGGGGGACACGTACAATTCAATAACTGGCCCTGTACTGTAAGACAGTAACAGTAAGATGATCCTTCTGTTGGTTATACAAATGGACCCAGGAAGCTTTATATCACCAACGGAACTCGAGGCAAGATCCCCGGAAGAGTCCCGTTATTATGTGAGACATTTTGGAACACATTAGGTGACGCATTCATACCGAATATTCAACTGCTAACCGAGTACATGTCACCCGTTACCAGTTGATGTCTATCTAACGACTTCCAGAGGCAACAAAAATTTGAATTTCGGTATCTGATATAGATATGTACCGACTTTAAAAATTAAAATGCTGTCGTAACTTACTCACTAAGAAGTATAATCTTATGTTAAAAGTTTATCATAGTTAGAGAAATATCACCGTTAGAGAATGTGCGTTTGCCTTGAGGCAGCATAATTGACGGTGTGCAAATACGCAGATTCTATTCATCCAGTATATGGTAATGTAGGCTCTAACTGACTTGCAAGACTGTACACATAATTTAAAACCAAAAATTTTCTAGCAGACAATGGCTCCTCTCCCCCTCTCCCCCACTCAACCCCCCCACCCCACTCCAAAGGCAGAAAGGAAAAAAAAATCGCTTGCTAGATTTTTGCTCTTCAAGCAGTAAAACTGCCGCGTCAGACATGACGCTTTAATTTATTACTTCTTTACTATTTACTGTATTCGTACCACAATCTGTGGACAGTGTCCACCTATATCTCTGATAGTGCCTAGAAATTTGTACCACTGTACGACACATGGTTTAAGAGATAAGACGTGAAGAATATTGAGGATTAAGAAAAACTAATTTTTATTAAAATCGTGCGCAAATCCACCGGACTACATTCATCTAATATTTGATACTGAGAGGACGTAACTACTTGCGACCAACTTTATACATAATTTTATACCTATTCTAAAAATTTTCTGGGTTACCTATTTACGTCAGATACTTATGACACTAACACATTTGTGAAGTAATCAAAGATTTGAAACTGTTTTACACACTGGTGATCGACTGTTATGCATCTGCTTCTTTCTGGTAAATTCTAACATCAACCAGCTTTTCAAACGAAATCAATTACCCGATCAAAAGCGTACTTATCATTCGCCGTTTAGATAGCCACACTGTCTATAATTGTACACATGATTTAAGTGGAGAGAGTGGAAGAATCTCGACTGAACGATAGTGAACTTCATGGTATTTGAAGTCCAATCGGCTGTGAAAGAACGGCTGGAAGTGGTAGTTACACAGTGACCGATCTAGTCATAGTCTCTGGCGAAATAATTTTTTTCACAGTACCTGATCTTAGATTTTAGATGTCATTGTCGAAATTTTACAATGTTACGGCACAATACATTGAAACGAACTATATGTTCATCCAGCAACGTAGAGCGCAAGTCAAACACAATGATTCGGTTCGGAACAGCCTATTTGGATTAACGAAACTCACAAGTTCATTAAGTTATACTTCAGTTTTATGTTTACTCGAAATGAATTTTGCTGATGAGGAATACTACACTCCTGGAAATTGAAATAAGAACGCCGTGAATTCATTGTCCCAGGAAGGGGAAACTTTATTGACACATTCCTGGGGTCAGATACATCACATGATCACACTGACAGAACCACAGGTACATAGACACAGGCAACAGAGCATGCACAATGTCGGCACTAGTACAGTGTATTTCCACCTTTCGCAGCAATGCAGGCTGCTATTCTCCCATGGAGCCGATCGTAGAGATGCTGGATGTAGTCCTGTGGAACGGCTTGCCATGCCATTTCCACCTGGCGCCTCAGTTGTACCAGCGTTCGTGCTGGACCTGCAGACCGCGTGAGACGACGCATCATCCAGTTCCAAACATGCTCAATGGGGGACAGATCCGGAGATCTTGCTGGCCAGGGTAGTTGACTTACACCTTCTAGAGCACGTTGGGTGGCACGGGATACAAGCGGACGTGCATTGTCCTGTTGGAACAGCAAGTTCCCTTCCCCGGTCTAGGAATGGTAGAACGATGGGTTCGATGACGGCTTGGATGTACCGTGCCCTATTCAGTGTCCCCTCGACGATCACCAGAGGTATACGACCAGTGTAGGAGATCGCTCTCCACACCATGATGCCGGGTGTTGGCCCTGTGTGCCTCGGTCGTATGCAGTCCTGATTGTGGCGCTCACCTGCACGGCGCCAAACACGCATACGACCATCATTGGCACCAAGGTAGAAGCGACTCTCATCGCTGAAGACGACACGTCTCCATTCGTCCCTCCATTCACGCCTGTCGCGACACCACTGGAGGCGGGCTGCACGATGTTGGGGCGTGAGCGGAAGACGGCCTAACGGTGTGCGGGACCGTAGCCCAGCTTCGTGGAGACGGTTGCGAATGGTCCTCGCCGATACCCCAGGAGCAACAGTGTCCCTAATTTGCTGGGAAGTGGCGGTGCGGTCCCCTACGGCACTGCGTAGGATCCTACGGTCTTGACGTGCATCCGTGCGTCGCTGCGGTCCGGTCCCAGGTCGACGGGCACGTGCACCTTCCGCCGACCACTGGCGACAACATCGATGTACTGTGGAGACCTCACGCCCCACGTGTTGAGCAATTCGGCGGTACGTCCACCCGGCCTCCCGCATGCCCACTATACGCCCTCGCTCAAAGTCCGTCAACTGCACATACGGTTCACGTCCACGCTGTCGCGGCATGCTACCAGTGTTAAAGACTGCGATGGAGCTCCGTATGCCACGGCAAACTGGCTGACACTGACGGCGGCGGTGCACAAATGCTGCGCAGCTAGCGCCATTCGACGGCCAACACCGCGGTTCCTGGTGTGTCCGCTGTGCCGTGCGTGTGATCATTGCTTGTATAGCCATCTCGCAGTGTCCGGAGCAAGTATGGTGGGTCTGACACACCGGTGTCAATGTGTTCTTTTTTCCATTTCCAGGAGTGTAGTTCTCACCGCTCTCATGATGCTTGTCATGTAATTGAACTAGCGCGTGGGGAACAACAGCTCCATATGATGTTAACCTCTCGAGGAATGCCTTATTCGACAAAAAAGAATAAACTCTCCGTTTTCGCCTTGAAACAGGCTTCAGTCCAAGCATTAGTTATCAGGAGTTTCCAACAAGGTTGTTCAGAGACATAAAGAGCACAGATGCGTATCTTACACAGAATATTAACAGAGCCATGACTTTTAATTGACGCAATTAACAATTGTAGGAGACATAATTGCAAGTTCTACCATGCAACACTGTCTTTGTAATACTTAGACACTTAAGATGTGTCGTTATCGTAACTGTATAGAATACTGAAATTTCATGTCAGGTAATGTATCCGGTGTAGCATAAAGAGCGACAGCGACCTAAAATGGATAAATTTGACACAAGATGAGAAAATAAAACAGGGACACGACGAGGTAAAGTAAAAGATGGTGCTACAATGCGTCATCGACAAAACATGGTCAGTTATGTCTCAGATATAAACATACAATTCGGAGGTGCTGATTTGCACTACCTATAGATGTACAGTCAGCAGCAACCCTTGTACCAGATGAACAATGACAGTTTTTAAGGGCTTGAAATATGTCTTCGAACAACTTGGGCATGTTGTGCTAGTACGCTTGATGACTACCTCATGAGAAATTGAAGTACGAAATGTAATGCCAACGTACTTACTTAATAATCCGTTAAAACTACAGTTTTCCACAATATGTACACATCCAGCTATATAGATAAGATGTATTCAGATTTTAGGATCTATAACCAGCATAGCTATCATGATCAATTCTATCTGAACTAATATCACTTATTCCCAGCAGACAAACTGCAGAACAATCTCGATAATTTCAATACGTCTCCTACATGCATGGGGAAGGCATTATTTATTCCATATCACAACCAGCCAGAATATCTAGAGCAGATGCATATTTGATCTTTGCATTCTCAGATTTACTCCCACGTATAAGCTCCCTTGCATTTGGATATTTTATTTATTCGTCTTCGTTCCTATTTTCAACTCACTGTGAAGAGAAGATCGGCATTCTTCGCGGTTCCCTTAGCGTTGATAGATACATCCCAAGCGATGGTGAGATTTATACTCATGGTACATCCGCCGGAAGTAAAAATAGGACACTAACGAAAAACTTTTTATTCACATATAGCTGTATAAAAGTCTTCCACGATTTCAGTTCAGTTTTTGTAAAGCTCTCGCAGTCCTGAAATCCTGTACTCCGCATCTAACTCAAGTATTTCGGCTTTGTAATAACGTCTTGTATGTGGGAGTTATTCCAAAGTTGGCCGAGGGTAATCCTCATAAATAAAGAACTCGCGCCGGACAAGCTTCGCAGCTACGCTGTGTGTTCCGCAGTATAATACGATACCACATCGCCGTCTTCCACTCGGGCCGTTAACAGGCTAAGACCAAGTTTCATAATCCTCTTCGCGCTGCCACGCAGCTTACGAGCAAGCTGTTAACCCGTATCCTCCGCCCTACACATTACTACCATCCTGCTGCTACTGTATATAAATGAGCTGGAGTAATGAAGCTATGTTGATGTATCAGTTAGGTATGGCATACAAAGTCACATGTACTGCAGAAATTGTGAAGAGCTACAGAAAGGAATCGGAGGAGAAGACACGTGCCCATTCCATCACTCAGGTAAATATTGGTGTTGTGAAGATATCAAGAATTGCGAAGTGGCTCCACAGGTACCAACTTGACACCCATGTACTTGATCAGCTCACAGAGAAAAACTTTCCACTGTATATTTCAGATGAGCTATTTGATGAACTGAGAGCGAATTACGTAAGGGAGCCAATTATGTGTTGGTTTTGTCAAATATTCGATTTTCAAAATTGGAATGACCAAAATTAATATTAATTAATCCATTTCTAACTAAATACTAGCATTTTTAGGTGTCGCATGTATAATTAAATATCCATGGCAACGTAATGCTTTATAGTTGAAGGTGTAATGTGATGTTTACGAGTGCATACATTCCTCCAGATATGTATCCTTGCTCGGAGTACATGACTCCAATGTGTCTATACGTAAATGCAGTAAAAGGATTCCGTGCTTTTCTCACATCCACCCACAAGTAACTACGAAGTTAAAATGCATGAAATAATTAATGTTCAAGGCTAATTCATAAGCACATATCTGACTGATCTCTTTCGGGATCACTTCCGACTACTCGCTTGTAAGGAGAAGGTAAGATTGTCTACATTGTAGGTCAAATAAAAGTGTCAAAAGAAGTATCCGTGGGTCATCTAAAGTAATATCTTAAGCCTGATTTATAAAACATTTAATCAAATTGCGGCAAAGAGTAAATACTGAGCATCCACTTAGTGGAACATTTGGGATTTATAGTGAATCGTGCAGTGGTATCCTATCTGATGGCAGCAAATATTCATTGATTACTAATCCTTTTTCCATTTAGGACGAACTTCTGTACTGAGTACGATTCGCAGATTAAATGTAACATTAACGTTATTTGCATTAACAGTAAACGTTAATAAAAACCTATTATACTGTTAAGACGAATAGGGTATACTGCTATACTTATTCTATTCGTGTAATGCAAAGACACACTGTATAGGGATGGAAGACTTACAAATGGTAGTTCTTTTTCAAATATTTGGAAGTTCCCTGACTTGGAGCCAATAAGGAATTACTGACGATTACACTTTTCGACATCATCAGCTGCTCTATGCGCCTCCATTTTCCATTCGAAATACACTACGTATAAGCACTCCGTCGTCAGGCAACGAGTGGCCTACCGAAACCATCTGATCGCCGTGTCATCATCCGAGGAGGATGCCGATAGGAGGGGCGTGGGGTCGGCACACCGCTCTCCCGGTCGTTATGATAATATTCTTGACCGAAGCCGCTACTATTCGGTCGAGTATCTCCTCAATTGGCATCACGAGGTTGAGTGCACTCCGAAAAATGGCAACAGCGCATGGAGGCTGGATGATCACCCATCCGAGTGCCGGCCACACCCAACAGCGCTTTACTTCGGTGATCTCACGGGAAGCGGTGTATCCACTGCGGCAAGGCCATTGCCTATAAACTATGTATAAGGGAAGTTTAAGTTAAACATACTTCGGCAGTCCTAGTAACTTTTACAAAATTCAGCACTACACTTGAAAGTGAAACTGATATAATTTTTCATTACGGTCACCGAGTCTCTGTAAATAACAAATGGAACGTTCTACTAATTTTTTAATTTCTCAGCGATAGAAATCCGCTCCTTGCTCAAGGATCCATTCGCGATTGGCTGTGTGAACTTCTTTATTATTACAACTACGGCTGAATGCTAAATTATTTGGTTTTTATTTAAGTATTACCTTTAAACTTGCCTGGGTCGATGTGTCTGGTAAAATATTACTTGGTTATGGAGTGCTTGATAATGTTGCTCGCCTAATGGTTCGTGCCCCGTTGCAGGCAGTAAACTTGTGCTGGTGTGGTACAGCAAAATGTAAATACTTCACTACAATTTTGTCGTTTTTCTTCGAATGCGAGAAAGAAATTGTGCTAATATAGTCGGCACTGAGTGCTCTATTTTGGTACAAGGTCAGTATCTTTCTTTGGAAGTGTGTGCAAAGCATTACGCAAGTAACATGGTGAATTATGTAGACGATCTGGTAAAGAGGCGCTTTTCCAGCAGATCTCTGAAGAAGGATGTGACAGAGACTTCCGCCTAATTTAAATCAAACAAGAAGAGGGCGTGGGACGGTGCTAACAGTTTTGGCTCAAACTGTATCAGTAGAAGTAGGTGGATGATCCTTTCAGGTTCCTAGAATATTTCACCGGCATGCGTAATAGGAAAAGGTAAACCGGCCTATAAAGATTTACGGGTACAGGAGCAAGGGTTTTTGAGATCTAGTTGACATATCAACGCCGTGGCACAGTGGTGAAGTACGCCGATTTATTCATCGCATCGTTAAACTATTCATCATAAAATTTAAATTGAAATAGTCGTATTTAATATGTAAAATTAATACATTAAGTTTAATTAAGATTATTACCCTTTTAAGTCACAAGGCTATAGGTTGTAAGAAAAACGAGTATACGAGGAAATTTACTATGAAAGGGTATGGAGTGCGTTGAATTTGTAGGTGTGGTGTCCTCAATCCTCTTCTTTATTTCCATATTCGCTGTTTGGAAGCAATGAAGTGTGCAGTTCAGAGGGAGTGAAAGATCTAGGACACATTAATGGATTAATAGTAGAAACATTGAGGAGCTCAAAAACGTATTGACAGTGCATTTGAAAGTAGCGAATTGGGTAAAGATAATATTGAACGTATAGTAAGTAACACCTAGCTTCACGACATAGTGAAATATGAACTGTTTCTTTTTGAACACCGTGGCAGACTTTTAGCACATTCGTAAAGTTTTGCACAAGCTGCGTCTCTATAAGAGCAAATTATTTAATTCTTAACAAGCAGTAGTAAACTAAATCAAATTCCGAATACGCAGGCTCTCGACGTGCCACCACGAGTCTGCAACTTTTCTGACGTGACGTCGTAATTATGTGGTACAAAGTTAGAAGACATCAGGGAATGCGATTATATGTAAATAATTCAATAAACCACACGAGTCGTATGATCATATATTCATGTTTCAATATGCAATTAATATTCCGCAGCGTACTGTGATTGAATTCGTGCAACTGCATTCAGTCGTTTAATACACAGCATGACATTATTCATCAACTAAAGTCCGACGCATCTATTTTGCTTAACAAAGGCAGAATCGAAATTATGCATACACAGATTTTTTCTAAGACGTTTTCTAACAAAATAATGGCACCGTAACAATTCCCGCACAAGCGCATCTTAACGCAACTGCCCACAAACTAGATACTCTGGTTATCATACGTCATAATATTATTCTGATATACTATTCGTTCTCATCTTTGGAAAATCTGCTGTGTCTGCTAATCAGTTCCTCGATTGCTTGGACATTGTCATCTGTGTTTGTTATCTATGGTCTTTCTTTCCTATCACCATTCCTCACTTCTCTGCGGCCTTTGCAAATTATTGGCACCATTTCACTGCGGATGAAACCGACATTGCACTTAGTCCACATACCGCTAAACTTTCACAGGGAATCAATGTACGTTGACTGGAATACTCTCTTTCAAATTCTGAAGGTGGCAGGGGTAAAATACAGGGAGCGAAAGGCTATTTACAATTTGTACAGAAACCAGATGGCGGTTATAAGAGTTGAGGTACATGAAAGGGAAGCAGTGGTTGGGAAGGGAGTGCGACAGGGTTGTAGTCTCTCCCCGATTATATTCCATCTGTATATTGAGCAAGCAGTGAAGGAAATAAAAGAAAAATTCGGAGTAGGTATTAAAATCCATAGAGAAGAAATAAAAACTTTGAGATTCGCCGATGACATTGTAATACTGTCAGACACAGCAAAGGACTTGGAAAAACAGTTGAACGGAATGGAAAGTGTCTTGAAAGGAGGATATAAGATGAACATCAACAAAAGCAAAACGAGGATAATGGAATGTAGTCGAATTAAGTTGGGTGATGCTGAGGGAATTAGATTAGGAAATGAGACCCTTAAAGTAGTAAAGGAGTTTTGCTATTTGGGGAGCAAAATAACTGATTATGGTCGAAGTAGAGAGGGTATAAAATGTAGACTGGCAATGGCAAGGAAAGCGTTTATGAAGAAGAGAAATTTGTTAACATCGCGTATAGATTTAAGTGTCAGGAAGACATTTCTGAAAGTATTTGTATGGAGTGTAGCCATGTATGGAAGTGAAACATGGACGATAAATAGTTTGGACAAGAAGAGAATAGAAGCTTTCGAAATGTTGAGCTACAGAAGAATGCTGAAGATTGGATGGGTAGAACACATAACTAATGAGGAAGTACTGAATAGGATTGGGGAGAAGAGAAGTTTGTGGCACAACTTGACCAGAAGAAAGGATCGGTTGGTAGGACATGTTGTGAGGCATCAAGGGATCACCAATTTAGTATTGGAGGTCAGCGTGGAGGGCAAAAATCGTAGAGGGAGACCAAGAGATGAATAGACTAAACAGATTCAGAAGGATGTAGGTTGCAGTAGGTACTGGGAGATGAAGAAGCTCGCACAGGATATAGTAGCATGGAGAGCTGCATCAAACCAGTCTGAGGACTGAAGACCACAACAACAACATCCACGAAAATTGTACTGCCCTGCGTACTTTAACTGTGATGGGCATTTGCAGCTATTTGGCCCATTTACACCGGCGTTGTGGTACACCTTTTACTCAAACCGGAGTAGAAACATGTAATTTCTTCTAAAAGTGAGGTACTCTTGTCGAGGAATGGTTTTGGTGTAGGATGACATCTGTGAGGCTCCTTGTAAGCCTACTTACGTGCATTTATAACAGTACCAATTAAGAGAAAAATGTGGCCTCTACGTTAGTCAAACGAAACAATATCGTAAAAACATCATACAACCTTCGCATACTGGCAGTCTGTAATGCAACAGTTTGTATTCATATATAACGACGCAGAATGTATCAGATAATGTAGATTAATCTTTTAGTATGTTGTATGAGTGTCGGCGCACTAGGGTTAAGAAGTTATAGAACCATGGTATTAATGTGCCCTTGGGCTGTTGTTCTTAATCCAATTAATTATGTGACCTACTAGCCATCATTGTAAGGATTGTTCTGACACTGTGACCAACAGTATTCATGCAAGGAGCTGTGTTATTCCATAGTCCTTTGTTCTCGTCATAATTCGTTATTTGTCTTATTTACCAGAGAAGTCTGGTTGTTGACAGCGTTATGACATTTACCAGTATGCAAGTAACGAAACTACCTGTATGCTACTTTGTTACAGGAAAGTTGATGTGAATAGCAGTGTTACTGTACAATTGTATGCGGAAATATTATTCAACAGAAATACTCTGCATAATTCGATTCCATGTTCTTATCAGTTAAGACTTCACCGGCCCTAGTAGTTGCAAATACTTGTTATAATCGTGTTTTCTGCCTCAATTTTTTCCAAAACTGTAGCGTCTATGTATACCACAGTTAATTTACTGCAGTCGTCACATTTTCTTCCAGGAACAGTAGTACTCCGTAGTTCTGAGAAATTTACTGCTCATATTTATGCCTTCTGAATATTATTAAACTTTTCTGTATTACACTGAGGAGCCAAACACTATGACAGTTGCCGATCTACAGATATTATGCCATCAGGGGTGTTTGAGCACGTGTGGAAAGTATGTAAGCTAAGCAGAGACGAACTGGATATCAATATAACGAAGATACGGAACTCTGGCGGTGAAATACAATGACATTATAGACTTTAAGAAAGGGTAGATCGTTATGGCACGCCGCCTGGGAAGTAGCACCTGGAAGACGGCGACGCTGATGGGCTGTTTGCGTGGCATTGTCGTAAGCAATTCTGGAAAGGGGTTGAAGGACGGCGAAACCAGCAGTAGGAGACAAGTTGTCAGACTTCCACTCTTGATCAATGAACGTAGGGCTCAGGAGCTTGTCTGTTCTGTAAAGCAGGATAGGCGGCGATCTGTAACAGATCTGATGAGAGGGTACAATTCTGATGCAGACACATGCACTCACTGTTCAGCGAACATATCTGAACGTGGGACTCCTTAGCTGACGAACTCTACGTGTTCATATTGAATTGTGCACTAACAGAAACTTGTCGCCAGGTAGGGCTAACCACGTGTCTTGCTACACCATGTAGACGAATGGAATATTCCAGAATTTGAAACACGAACATCTGCTAGCATGAGTTTCTTAGAAGCAGATACCTTAGGGGTTGCTAAGCAACTCAAATCGCTTGATATGGGCAAGGCTTCAGGTCCAGATTGTATACCGATTAGGTTTCTTTCAGATTACGCTGATACAATAGCTCCCTACTTAGCACTCATATACAACCGCTCGCTCACCGATAGATCTGTACCTACAGATTGGAAAATTGCGCAGGTCGCACCAGTGTTCAAGAAGGGTAGTAGATCCATTTAACTACAGACCTATATCATTGACGTCGGTTTGCAGTAGGGTTTTGGAGCCTATACTGTATTCAAACATTATAAATCACCTCGAAGGGAACGATCTATTGACACGTAATCAGCATGGCTTCAGAAAACATCGCTCTTGTGCAACGCAGCTAGCTCTTTATTCGCACGAAGTAATGGCCGCTATTGACAAGGTATCTCCAGTTATTCCGTATTTCTAGATTTCCGGAAAGCTTTTGACACCGTTCCTCACAAGCGACTTCTAATCAAGCTGCGGACCTATGGGGTATCGTCTCAGTTGTGCGACTGGATTCGTGATTTCCTGTCAGGAAGGTCGCAGTTCGTAGTAATGACGGCAAATCATCGAGTAAAACTGAAGTGATATCAGGTGTTCCCCAGGGAAGCGTCCTGGGACCTCTGCTGTTCCTGATCTATATAAATGACCTCGGTGACTATCTGAGCAGTTCTCTTAGGTTGTTCGCTGATGATGCTGTAATTTACCGTCTAGTAAGGTCATCCGAAGATCAGTATCAGTTGCAAAGCGATTTAGAAAAGATCGCTGTATGGTGTGGCAGGTGGCAGTTGACGCTAAATAACGAAAAGTGTGAGGTGATCCACATGAGTTCCAAAAGAAATCCGTTGGAATTCGATTACTCGATAAATAGTACAATTCCCAAGGCTGTCAATTGAACTAAGTACTTGGGTGTTAAAATTACGAACAACTTCAGTTGGAAGGACCACATAGATAATATTGTCGGGAAGGCGAGCCAAAGGTTGCGTTTCATTGGCAGGACACTTAGAAGATGCAAAAAGTCCACTAAAGAGACAGCTTACACTACACTCGTTCGTCCTCTGTTAGAATATTGCTGCTCGGTGTGGGATTCTTACAAGGTGGGATTGACGGAGGACATCGAAAAGGTGCAAAAAAAAATGGGAGCTCGTTTTGTATTATCACGTAATAGGCGAGAGAGTGTGGCAGATATTATACTCAAGCTGGGATGGAAGTCATTACAGCAAAGACATTTCTCGTCACGGCGAGACCTTTTTACGAAATTTCAGTCACCAACTTTCTCTTCCGAATGCGAAAACATTTTGTTGAGCCCAACCTACATGGGTAGGAATGATCATCAAAATAGAGTAAGAGATATCAGAGCTCGAACAGAAAGGTTTAGGTGTTTGTTTTTCCCGCGCGCTGTTCGGGAATGGAATAGTAGAGAGATAGTATGATTGTGGTTCGATGAACCCTCTGCCAAGCACTTAAATGTGAATTGCAGGGTAGTCATGCAGATGTAGATGTAGATGTAGACGTTTGTGTCTGAATACGTCGTTATCCTCGCGATCGTCTGTTCCAAAGTTCAGCCACGTTGCAGGTTACTACCCTAGGCTTCCATGAGACCTGTGGTGGTGACTGAAGGTGCAATGATAGTTGAGGTGTGTGCGTGTGTGTGTGTGTGTGTGTGTGTGTGTGTGTGTGTGTGTATTTCCTAGACTTATACACTACTTATTTAAACTAACTTATGAAAAGAACAACACACACACTCATGTCCGAGGGAGGGCTCGAACCTCCGGTGTGTGGGGCTGCACAATCCGTGACATGGCACCTCTAACCGCGCGGCCACTCCGCACGGCTGAGATGTGCATTGACATTATTGTGGCCAGATTCATCCCCTCATGTCTGATTTATCGATGGCATCTTCCAGCAGTATAACTTTCTGCGGCACAGTCAGAATCATGCTACAGAGGTTTGAGGATCATGACAGTGAGTTCACATTGATGTCTTGGGCAATTAATTCGCCTGATCCAAACCGAAGGGGATGAAAGTGGGACGCTACCAGGTTCAGGCTCTACGCATACAAAGGACCGATACGTATCGTACAGGAATTCTGTGACCAGCGTGCAGACCTCAAGAAATCTAACATACACTTGTAGAATCGCTGCTGTATTGAATTCTAAAGGTGAGTCAACACGCTATTAGGTAAGTGGTCATAATATTTTGGCATATAAGTGAAAGTCTGGTATCAGGTTTCAAAAGCAATACCGGTCATCTCTTCTAGGCATAAATGATTATTTTTCGGAAGGAAGTTTTGGTACTTCCAGAAGAGAACCCGTCCATGAGCAGACTCCAAGTGGTGCAAGCAAGCATGCATGTCGGAAGAAACATTTCATTGTTCTTCTTAAAAACACAGGCACTGCAATACCATATTTATTCGCCGAAATCAGGCAGTGGTTTTCAATTAAAATGTCCTCGCCTGCACAGGAATTAAATGTGTGTGTACGAGTAGAGGCTGTGACGTATGAACGACGACATGTGGAAGTTGTGGACTCGGTGTGAATCGTGCTTGGATAGCTAGAGCTTTTAAGGCGATAAATCTGGGTTCGAGACCTGGTCCAACACGAATATTCAATGTCATCATTCACTGTTACATCTTATCGTAATCGCAACTGAGAATCTATTTCATTTTTTTTTCAGCGCACCGGTTAATGAACACACCTACAACGTTTCAGCGTCCTAGGATGTATACAGCCTGCTCCGCAGCAATTGGGACACCGTCAATTCAATTATAGCTTCCATTTCTCGTGTATTCATCTCTTTCTTCTTTTAGTTAGTTAAATGGTGAAACACCTTGTTTAATCAGGTACAAAGTAATTCTACTATCTAAATTTATTCTTAAGTTTTCGCACAGTAGGATTTCAAGAGTGAATTTGTGAAAACTGGATTTATCTTTGGCAGGCCACATGATTAAGATAATCTTTTGTGCAGTTGGAGGAAATACTCCTCATGACACAGGGAGCTTGCCAAGGAAGTGTGGTTTGCATGCCCAGAAGCCAAAACGTTGGTGCTATCTCACCGGAGAGTTAGTTATAGCCTACCCACGAATTTACTCAGTCTGTAAGTTAAGCAAGTAGTAAAGCAAATGAAGGAGAACAAGGGACAGTGTATTACAGTTTGTGGAGAAGAAATAAAAACTTCGTCGTTTGTCGATGACATTGTAATTCTCTCAGAGACAGCAAAGGACTCACTAGAGCAGTCTAACGGAATGGATATTGTTTTAAAAAGATGTTATAAGATGAATATCAACAAAAGTAAAACAAGCAAATTGAATGTTATCGAAATAATTTTATTGCGATGCTGAGGGAATTAGACTAGAAAATTAGATTCTAAAAGTAGTTAATGAGTTCCACCACTTGGGATGCCAAATAACTGATGATGGCCGAAGCAGAGAGGATATAAATTCCAAACTGGCAACAGCAAGAAAAGTATTAGTCAAAAAGGATATTCGTCCATAAACACCACCAGACGCCAATTATGCGGCGTCAGTTCTGCATGATTCCGTGCCCATCTGCAACGGAGGCCATGTTGTTGTGGTGCAGGATGTGGTGCTCGCCATGGTCTTCGGGAATGCAGATTCGTATCACGTCTTCGTCTCTTAACATTTTGTTGCAATACATGACGTCCTATGCCGAATTCAGCTATGGAAGATTCAGCAGACGGTTACTTCGACTCGAAAGTCGTAGAGAGTGTCCGTCCTTTGCACCTGTTGAATGTGGGCAGCCTATGTGGTGAAAATAATCATCACCACTTATTTGTTGGAACCGATTCCATGTCCGCACCATATCACTTTAACTTTGGTGCAAACGTCGAGCAACTAGTCGACAAGCTTTCTACGCGTTATAAGGTGGTGAAGCGGGCCCAATCATTGATAGCGACTGTCCTTCGTGGCATGATAGATTTTCACTTTAGTATTTTAGAGAAGTCACTACTGTGTTATTACTGGCGCTTGGTTTCCAGCTGAAATGTTGCAGTCAGTCAGAGAGCAGTGCTCTAGTAGAGAGTAGTTCCCGTGATAAGCGCGTATATGATTACAAACAATGTAAGACATGACGTTACGATAAGTCCAGGAACAGCTGCAATGCCAACACAGCTGCACAGCTTTACGACGTGATGGTTGGTTGATTGGTTGGGGGAAGGAGACCAGACAGCGTGATCATCGGTCTCATCGGATTAGGGAAGGATGGGGAAGGAAGTCGGCCGTGCCCTTTCAGAGGAACCATCCCGGCATTTGCCTGGAGTGATTTAGGGAAATCACGGAAAACCTAAATCAGGATGGCCGGACGTGGGATTGAACCGTCGTCCTCCCGAATGCGAGTCCAGTGTCTAACCACTGCGCAACCTCGCTCGGTTACGAGGTGATGCAGCACTTTTTTCATGTGTGTAATTTTTTGTCTTGTGCTGCCTGAAAATGCCACAGGTTACTCAAAGTCATACATACAACATAGGAATGCTTATTATTTGACGTAAATCAAATTACAATGGGATATAACCCTCTGAAAAGCATTTTAGTATGCAGACCAAAGAACCGTGACCTGTTGTAGCAATTTGTTGTTTCTATTGTTAGTCGTTCATTTCTCACTGGCTTACGTAATTCTCTTCGTCCTTTGAAAACACACATTTCAGTGCACTATAATCCCTAACATCAAAACGGTGCAATACATTTATCGTAGCTCCGTAACAGTTTTCCTGTCCAATCCAGGGAAGTCGCCAAAGGCCAAATATCGTTCGAATTTGTTGCAGTTGGATACTAGTCAATAATTGTATGGGGGATATACACGTATCTAACGATAACTGGGTGACTAAGAAATGTCGGCAACGATTGTGGCCCGATTCTCGGTGCAGGTATTGGCCTTTTCTGGATGAAGAGACAACATGCAGTATGGACATTCTGGCCACATGTACCTCGCAGTACTGTGACTCAGTAAGGCGAACAGCTTGACGCCAGTTGCAAGTCGCATTTGCCATCGAAAAGAACACTTCTCACATTGTTATATTTCGGATACCAGTTCTTCGTCCCATTCATAGCTTCGTCACGTCTGCAAGCCGCCAACTGAATTCAGAAGTTTCCTCCTTCGGAGAAGATATGGCTAGGACTCATGGACAAGCTGTGCTACAAGGGGCGATATTAAAATGTTCGTCTCACCTTTTCCGGGGGCATATGACGGTGTGTGTTTCTGAGACTGTTATATCAAGATGTTTTATATTTTCATCCCATCTTTAATGTGTTCGCTACCTGCGTGAGAAGGTTTCTCCTTCACCTAAAACTTTAAGAGTTCACGTCAAATATGGCTCCAGAGGCTGTGAAGTGAAGTTTTAAATCAATCTAAAAATAAATATTCCGTGGAAAAGTCACCGTTATGTTTGTTACAGAGTGATGAGTGTTTTTGTTGGAGATCTGAAGTGTAAAAGACTTTCTGAAGTTTATATAAAGACGCTCGTTTCATGAATAAGTACCTTTAAAGCGAATGGATCGTTATAACCTTAACAATATATTTAAACATAATAAACTGCGGTTTAAAGCAGGGTTCAAGGCAGGTTTTGGTATTAGGAATAACGTATCCAATAATGAAAACTTGCGCAGTAGCCACATCATACCATATGGGACGGAAAATCAGCTTTTCAAATAACTTTGAACAGTAGCGCCCATTGTCTAGTTGCGTTTAGTTTTTGAAACATACAGATGAACAGTTCGTATACACAAAGCTACCACCATCAATTCGTAAAACATTTCGACAACGTATGTACGTAGTTGCGGTGGAAAACATTTGATGGACTCACTAAGCAATCGTA
Organism: Schistocerca gregaria; assembly: GCF_023897955.1. Classification (NCBI taxonomy): domain Eukaryota; kingdom Metazoa; phylum Arthropoda; class Insecta; order Orthoptera; family Acrididae; genus Schistocerca; species Schistocerca gregaria. Next base: position 333,423,099 of record NC_064923.1, read on the forward strand.
AAATCAAAGTAAGATTAAAACAAGTATTTGTAAATACGGAGAGAACTGGTGCATTGTAGGACCTTACAACGAGATACACAAGACGTAGAAGAAGAAAAAATTAATTTCTTGAAAGGGGAAATTAATTTTCGTGCTGATACCTGCAGCAGTATCTATTGGTTTTTAGAGAGACCTAGAAAGTGTTAAAATTAAAATAAAGAAACATAAGTCAAACGTATCAACATACATATACCGTAATTGGAATGATTCACACATAACAGCTCTCGTGTACAACCATCATTCAGCAGGCACCTGTGCACCGTATTACGGGACACTATCACGTCGTCGTCGTAGTCGTTGTCATCGTCATCGTCATCGTCATCGTCATCGTCATCGTCATCGTCATCGTCATCGTCATCGTCATCGTCATCGTCATCGTCATCGTCATCGTCATCGTCATCGTCATCGTCATCGTCATCGTCATCGTCATCGTCATCGTCATCGTCATCGTCATCGTCATCGTCATCGTCATCGTCATTAGAAGAAGAGGAAGAGAAAGAAGAAGAATAACTGGCAGCAGTAACAACCACGTGACAGATGTGGATGAAGGCCTTATATAGACGTATCTATGCATCACAGTCATAGCGATTCGCATTTGTATTGCTACTATTGCATCATTTAGTACCTGTTCATTATATTGTCGTTTCAGTCATTCCTTAGTTCTTAGAATGAAGAAAACAACGTCTTCGGTTCATTCACCGTCAATTCGTCTGGAAGGGTGTCCCACCCATCCTGGTTTTATTTTCATTACTGCCTTTGTCCGCATACATTTTCAACACAGTTTCGCAAGTTAATTTTGTATTACATTGTGTCAGATTTTAACAACTTTTATACACCGATTTTAGATTACCATTACAACCACCTGATTCAGCGACCATCTTAATTAGTTAATTATTTAGTGATTCCTGTCGTTTTCCGGGAGCAGACAGTGATCTTAATGTGTTTTCTGAAATAAAAATATTTTATTTGAAAAACTTTTAACGTCTAGCTCGCGGTTTTCTTTTTACTTATACAGTTGAAGCTCGATGACTAGTTTCGGAGCCGGCAGTTGTGGCCGAGCGGTTCTAGGCGCTTCAGTCCGGAATCACTTGACCGCTACGGTCGCAGGTTCGAATCCTGCTGCGGGCATGGATGTTCAAAAATGGTTCAAATGGCTCTGAGCACTATGGGACTTAACTTCTGAGGTCATCAGTTCCTTAGAACTTAGAACTACTTAAAGCTAACTAACCTAAGGACATCACACACATCCATGCCGGAGGCAGGATTCGAACCTGCGACCGTAGCGGTCGCGCGGTTCCAGACTGTAGCGCCTAGAACCGCTTGGCAACCCCGGCCAGCGCATGGATGTGTGTGATGTCCTTAGGTTAGTTTGGTTTAAGTAATTCTAAGTTCTAGGGGACTGATGACTTCAGATGATAAGTCCCATAGAGCTCAGAGCAAATGGAACCATTTGAACTAGTTTAGATTGCTTTCTACGACCCTTTTGTACCGTCCAAATCGCAAAAAGAGGTGAATATGCAGGGAAATCTATCGTCATTAACTGTAGTCACGCTGTTACATGTATTTGTAATGTGGGTCGACAAGACTATGATTATACGTGGTTACAAACTTCATCGCGAGCGAGTTACGTTTTAAACGATAACCTCGCAAGATGAAGGTGATGAAGAAGGTGAATGGCCAGTTGCATTAGTAGATATTCCATCAAAACCCTATTATTTGCTACTGTACAGCAGGTATCATAGTGAGAATAGCATATGCAACGTTGCAAGAATTGTCAGCTGTACCATAGCCTAGATTAGAAAGGAAAGAGCAAACTTTGTGTGACGAGGTAGACCAGTTAATATTCTGGCATTTCACTTTTATTCTTAAGCTCATGCAAATTTTATAAAAATGACTATTGTATACGACAAGCTGGGTCGCTCCTTTGTAGCCATGCTATGAAACAGCTGACAGTTCTTCCATCCGTGGCATACAATGCTCTCACTATAATACATGCTGTACATTGAAAATGATGGACTTTTGTTGTAATTTTTCTTACTAATGCAACTGGCCATTCGCCTTCTTTATTACCACCATCTTGCAAGATTAAGATTTCTCTGTTTTATTGACCCACATTACGAATGCATGTAACTGCACTATAAAATGATAATATTCACCGCATTTTCACGATTTTCATGATCTGAAGATGGTTTTACTTAGTCGTCAAGCCCTAATTGCATCACGAACAAAATTGTCGCCTAAGCTTTAAAAGATTTTTAAATTACAAATTTCTATTTCATAGTTAATTAGTTTTTTGCAATAGTTCACTTACTACATTCTTTTACTGAAATGATGTGGAACGGGTCAGGACAGAGGATATGTACACAACATTAGAGTTAACATTACTGAACATATTTTTTTGTGGTCTATTACATTTGGATTCCTACAGGCTATAAATTTTTATAAAAGGATTTGTCCATTAATTAGAAGGAGTTGTTCAGAAGAAATGATTTCAGAATAGATTTAAAATTCGCTTTGTGACCTGTGTGACATTTTATGTTATGTAAAATTCGATTAAAAATTGTTATTGGTGCATATTGAACTCCTTCCTGAGACACTGCAAGCTTTTATGCTAGATAACAAGGATCATTTTTCCGTCTGAGGTCGTATGTATGGACATCAGTAATTTTTTCCAATTCTGATTTATTATTTCTGACGAATTTCAATAGCAAATATACATATTGGAATAGCGCCGTTAAAAACCTTCATTGCTTGGAGAGGAAGTTGCATGACAACCGTGGCTGAACGTTCGTCTTGAACGCTTTCGTGTAGTCAATGCTTTTTTTTCCAAAGAGATTAGTTATCCCAAAAAATTATCATGTAACTCATTATGGGATGGAAATATGCAAAATATACCAGGAAGTTGATTCTCTTTTTCCAGGATTAGTAATTGCAAGGAAGAAAGCAGCTAAACTTAGTTGTTTGAGCAGCTTGGTAACACGCTTCTTTTGAAAGACATAATAACTGTCTCTTATGTTGTATTCTAACCTGCTTACTTACTCCTGTTCATGTGGTACATCAACTGTCGGTGTGAATCCGCTGGTGGTACAGACCTGAAAAAAGAGTGTTACCTAAAAAATTATGGAGAGCCCATCTTAAAAGAAACAATAATTCTTGAGAAATATTATGAACATTCTCTTCAGTTGGTTCTTCACAAAAGGGATGTGTTATAACGTTAGTATCGTCTGCGAAAATAACGGATTATGTCTGACGAATGTTGTAGAAGGTCATTATCTTTAAGGAATAGGAATGGATCCAAAATTGAACGTTGTGTGATTTCCTTCGTGATTTCTCCCCAGGCACTATAATTTTCTCTCCTTCGCTCACAGTTTGAATTATACAGCACAACTGTTTACATTCTGTATGTTAAGTATTATTCAAATCAACTGTGTCAAAGGCATCTTTAAATAAATGAATCACTTTTAGGCTTACGCCTGAGTCAAATTAATAATGTTACGTTAAAGATAGCTGTAGGTGGTGAGTATTCTCCTTTGATACTATCAACAAACGTCATATTACCGCAGGAAAACGCTCGACTATTCTCTGTCAATAGCACACACAAATTATTGTGCTATAAAATGATCGTTTATCTCCACAGTCACAACCAATTACTCTACGATTTAGTTTATTTCGGAGCTTCATAAAGTCTTTAAATGATATACAATGAACAAGATTTGAGATTACGTGGTGGTGGTGGTTAGTGTTTAACGTCCCGTCGACAACGAGGTCATTAGAGACGGAGCGCAAGCTCGGGTTAGGGAAGGATTGGGAAGGAAATCGGCCGTGCCCTTTCAAAGGAACGATCCCGGCATTTGCCTGAAACGATTTAGGGAAATCACGGAAAACCTAAATCAGGATGGCTGGAGACGGGATTGAACCGTCGTCCTCCCGAATGCGAGTCCAGTGTGCTAACCACTGCGCCACCTCGCTCGGTTTAAGATTACGGTAGACGCTAACTGTCATCGTTTGGTCTATTACAGTATGTCAATATATGTAACAATCTATGGAATTTACTTTCCCAACATCAGTCATGTGTATCTTTCATACACAAATTTAATATTCGTAAATAAATAATCTTTACATAGTATCATCATCTTGCAGAAAAAAGTGTGTGGCAAGCCCTAAAAAGGTCCCGAGTTCGAGTCTCGGTCGGGCACACGGTTTTAATCTGCCAGGAAGTTTTAAGAAACAGAGTGATTATTTCGTCAAATGAAAATCGTATAATCATTTTCTTTCGCTTTCACTCAAGCGGATTAGAGAAAGACATTACATTGGATATATGTTACAGTACTGATATTGATTCCTAAGTGATTTTACGTGTTATTCGCATCTACTCGTATAGACACCCAATCCTATCACAGTAAGCAGTGTAGCATCCTTTCAGATTTGCATACTCATAAGTAGTATTGATTGGCACTTCATTATACTGTACATAAATACATATTTTGGACACAGATGTAAACGTTTATTTGTAATCACCAATTTGGCACTGCTCTTTATAAGGAATTTCGTTGTTCGTGGAGAGTAATTCGGATTACAAGTACTCCTGCGTCATGAAACTTTTGTTAATGTATTCACAGAGTAAATATGCGTGACAAATAATTGTTTATTTATTCCAGTAAATAACTTGTTTATTCCAGCGAACATTACGCTAACACTTCGTTTTGACGTTGTAAATACCTACCATCGTCACTGCCATTGCCATTCAGCGGAGCGCATTTACGCCAAAGCGTCGAGCGCAACAGTTATTACTATTAAACAGAAAAATACTGAAACATCATGAAGGCATAACAAGCGATCTTGCAATATCTATTACTCACTAAGATACACAGTAATAGAAATAGATTGTTGTGGTTTAGAAATAATATGGCCAACTGGTGCTCGAAAGGTGGTAGAGGCTCTATTTGGACCATGGGTCTAAAAGGAGGGACTCATCTAAGGTGTCGTAACAAAACTGAAGGTAATTCACCAACAAAACCTGTCACATCTGTTTCAAGGAGGACGCTATCCGCTATCTAGCAGTGTAATAAATGATCAGACAATGCCAGTCCTCTAAAATTCAGGTTTAGTGTTTGCTCAAGGTAGTGTTTCACATCGTCAGCTTACATCCGCCGTTTTTCAGTGGTTGGTAGTGTTGAACATTGCCCGACTTGTGTAATATACTGCCTAACATCTCTATTTTAGCTGCAGGATATAAAGCAGTTTATTGTCAACAAAGGTATGCGAACATATATTGCAGATTTTTAAGCTGTTTACCGTAACTATGTTTCTAAAGGCTCTGGTGTATCAGGAAAACATCAGCATTTTAGAAAAGTTTTGGTGGCATAATGCAGGAGGAGAATTTGGAATTTCGCTAGTGGAGAATATCGATTTCAGAATTACTGGGCGAAGTACTCTGTGCCACTTCCTGACGAAAGGAACCAATGAAATATGTGCTCAGATCGAAGCATCACGATTGTTAGTAACTCCGAAAGACATCAACCACTTCTCTTATGGAGACAGAGATAACACGTTATTTTAGCTTCCAGCAGCTTCATAACAACGGACTGGGCGGCAGTAAACTGGTGATAACCGTCGCAAACCTCAGTCGTTTCACTGAATTTGTAACAGATTTCGTAATGAAAGTAACGGTTTCGATACGCTGCTACCGTTCAGCAGTAGGGATATTTAATTTTTTTACAGGAGATAAGACTTTCTACCTTCAGTAGATCGTAAGTCCCTAAAACGACGAAAAGTATTGCTGCAATATTGGAGAAGGTTTAGTATGTTATCTCGATTGATACAGTAGAAAATCCATACTAAAATTATAAATGCCAAAATGTGTTTCTTAACTTTCCACGAGTAAACGCTGCGGAAGAACACAGGCTACTTGAAACAAAGAAAAAAAGGAAAAAAAGCGACCCCTAAAAGGGTGAATTATGAAATGGAACATCTTTCTTTCAATCGGTGAACATGCACTATGTTTTTTTTTTAATTTAATTTTTAAATTTGTTATATAATGTACACGTTTTATACTATATAGATACCTTAGCAGCTGCTGCCCATGCCCTTCTGCACGCATTGTGCATCAGTGATGCTTCACCTGTGTATCGCAGTAGCGGGAGGGGGTGGGGTGAAGTGGTCGGGAAGGGAGAGAGGGTGGCCGCATTCCAAAGGCTATACTTGCCGGAAGATGCATCTGACATCAGTAGACGTACAGTAGCTTACTTATCACCGTCACTCATCGTAGCGAAACTAATGATACGCGAGGGCAGCCGGGGTAACAGCTAATCTTGAATATTTGATAGAAAAGGTAGTACGAAAAAAAAAAGTATTTCCTCACATTCTGCCTACAACAATACGCTGTGAATACTGTGTCGGAAAGCAGCTTTATATACGTAATGCTTTGCTTTACATAAAATAAGGAAGATGGAGAGATACGCTCCCGATTCCCTGCCAAATACCTCCCTCCCCGCTGCCTACACACCACCCCTCACACACACACACACACACACACACACACACACACACACACACACACACACACACACCGATTTAAGTAATGTCTGCATAGACTAACATATTTCTTTACAATTCGTGGTCTAACAATCAAGCGAGAGATCTGCGTTTAACTTTCGGTACGGCTTGCGATTCTTCCTTGAAGAGAGGAACAGAGTATTCGCAACCTCGTACGACTAAGACCACGTTTAAGGTCACTTGAGGAGCTGCTTGAACAATTACGGATAGGATTGACAAGGGCTGGGACGGAGGAATGTGAATCCCATTCCACTCCTCCATACCGCATGGCAAATGATGGCAAAGCATGATCCTCTGTGTCTGATCGCAAACTTGAATTTTTTTCTGTCAGTCCTAATAGTAGCCAGTGAAGTTGTATTGATTTCGGATGTTTTGATTAGAGGTTTACATCGACCGAAACTTTCCGGCATACACTCTAAGCTACAAAAAAAGGTGCACCACGAAGGAATTATTCAAATGGGACGGAAATGGGTAGATGTAAGGTAAATGTACAGGAAACAAACGAGTACAGTTTCAGACAACTTCGGTGATTTATTCATGACAAAGAAGTGAGCAACTCAATAACACGTTGTTTCATCTCTCGCCATTATTCAAGCACTTTTTGGCTTGGCATTAATTGATAGAGTTACTGGATGCCCTCCTGAGGTATATCATCTCATATTCTGTACGTTGGCGCGTCAGAATGTCAAAATCCCGGGCTATATGGGATGCCCTGTTCATAATCCTCCAAACGTTGTCAACTGGAGAGAGTTCTTCATGTACGAAGACAAACAGTAGCAACTCTTGCCGCTTGCAGGCGGGGACTATCTTGCTGAAATACAAGCCCAATAAGGGCGACAAAACGGGAGTAAAATGTCATCGACATACCGCTGTGCTGTAAGGGTGCCACGAATGAGGACCAAAGCGGTTCTGCCATGATAGGAAGCGGCACCCCAGACGATCACTGGCTTTTCGGGCCGCATGGCGGGCGAAAGTCAGGCTGATATCCCACCGCTGTCCGGGCCATCTCCAGACACGTCTTCGGCTTGGAAACTCGCTGAATAGAGTAGAATTGACTTCAGTGATGAGTTTCGCTTCGAACTGATCTCTCACGACCATTGAAAACCTGTTTGAAGACGCCCCTGAAAGTGTTGGGATACCAGCCTGTCGCCAGCCATACACCCAAGAATCAGAAGTGAGGGTGTGAGATCCCATTTCTTTTCATAGCACGACACCTTTGGGTGCCATCAGCAGTACCTTTACAGCACATCGGTACGTCACCGATATTCTACGCCCCATTTTATTGTCCTTCAAGGCAAGCTATCCTCGTTTTAAAAAATGGCTGTGAGCACTATGGGACTAAAGGTCTGAGGTCATCAGTTCCCTAGACTTAGAACTGCTTAATCCTAACCAACCTAAGGACATCACACACATCCATGCCCGATGCAGGATTCGAGGCGGCGGCCATAGCAGCAGTGCGGACGGTTCCGGGCTGAATCGCCTAGAAACGCTCGGCCACAGCGGCCGGCCTCGATGGTTTACAATTTAGAAAAATGATGCCAGCCCAAACATGGCGAGAGTTTCTACTGCTTGTCTTCTTGCTGCCAAACCATGCCTTGGCCAGAGAAGTTGTCGAATGTGTGCCCAGTTAAGAAGGTTTGGAGCATCATGAGTAGAGCTCTACCACTAGCTCGGCATTTTCATGATCTCATGCTGCAACTGGACAGAAAATGGCACGATATCACTCAATAGAACATCCAGCAACTTCATCATTCAATTCCAAGCTGAATAACTGCTTTGTTAGGGGCCAGGTGTGGACCAATGTGTTATTGACCTTCTCAACTTGTGAGCTGTCGAAGTGCAGAGGAAACTTGCCAAATTATTTCCAGTGGGATGATTAAGTATCAACTTACTGAACTTGAGATTACAATGCTTGAATATAGTTCTGCTGCATTTCTTGAGCCAAGCACCTCCAGCGAGGTAACATTCTTCTTTAGGAGAGAGCAGGATGTTACTATATCTAGTAATGGCCAAACCGTATTCGAATCCAATCTGTTGCACATGTGGATGACGACGGAAACTGGAGCTGACCTTTGATGTTGTGGAGAATGAAGGCTTCTCCATTTCCTCTGAGATACAAGGCCAAATATGGATGAAAAGGGAGAGGAAGTAAGTTACTGTCTGGTAAGTGCAATAGAGCAGAAAACTATTATACAGGGTGCGGCAGCGTTCATAGTAGGATATTAAAAGCACACCATCAGGCAGTGACTGTTTATTACCTCTTATGTCAATTAATCGTTGAAAGTATGCCATTTACTTATGTGTAAGCACGGTTCATTGCGTGGATTACTTTTTGAATATGGTTCCAGTCTAATAATGCCCCTCTGCACAACACATTCATCTAGGCGGCGTTGGAAGCTTTCCATAATTCGGTTTAACGTGTTGCCTGGGACATTGCTGACGGCAAAATTGATGCAATCCTTAAACTCAGGAATGGTGGCCAGAATTTGCATGTATTCGTGCGACAGACATTTCCCGGTAGATTAATTTCCCGTTTTGGTGACATTTCCTGACCGCCTCATTCACCTGACATTTCATGTGCAGACTTTTTCCTTTGGGGCTACCTGAGGCCAGAAGTGTTCCGAACACTTTGTACCACAATAACTGAGTTGAAGGATTGCATCAGAACTGCCGTCGGCAATGTCCCAGGGAATACGTTACGGAGAGCTTCCAACGCCACCTAGATGAATGTGTTATGCAGAGGGGGCATCTTTTGACAGGATTCATATTCCAAAAGTGGTCCACGCAATGGACTGTGACTTAGCCTACACATTAGTACATGACATACCTTTAACTTTAATTGACATAAAAAATAAGAAATAAATTAGAGTTACTGCCTGATGGTGGGTTTCTAATATCGTACTATGAACGCTGCCACACCCCGTATGAACTGCTGGAACGTTGTAAAATAAGTACGTTTGAACACAGAATCAAATATTTGAACCTGTGAAGTTTATCGTCTTACATAATTACATATGTCTATACATTTCGAATGTGAGATTATTCAGACTGAATGTGTCCTAATATCTTCAGTCACATACCCCATTTTTCCTCATTGTTTAATGGGAGTTAGGGCCTGTAGCAACGTTGATGATCCGTCTGTCAGACGCTTTAGTCTGATTATAGTTTTTTGAGAGGACTAGGCAACGTATTGCCATCAAATTCTTCCGTCTTTCCTCACTTCCAGAATCGAATATGAAAATAAGAATGCAATTGCACACTGTACAGGTCCACACAGCAGTCACCACCGAGCTATAGCAGTTAAACCTCGAAATCAGTTTCCATACGCGGATGCATTAAATAGAAACACATAGAAATGGACGTGAAGTATTCTACATTTTCCCCACATGCAATATTAAAATCAAGGATTGCGACAGTTACTTTACATATAAAGTGCTCAAGAGACACGCGTCTCTGAAGCAAAGGTATATACGCTCAGCTGATAAATGACGCACTCCGAACAAAAAATGGCATCGGTTCGGAGAGAAAAAGATCGGAGAGTCTTTCAGTTTTTCATGTTGACGATTAGATGCCGCGGTGTACCATTTGCGGGAGTGTTCGTTGTTACGTTTCATCCGTTGCTGTCAATACTCTCCGACGTTTACTAAGGATAAAGATTGGGTGATATAGCGTGTTAGTCGAGATGCGAGACACTGCTTGCATGTTAGACTAACCAGGATTGCTTGCATGAAGCCCTCTGAAGAGCGCAGTTGTCATCCTGCAAGACGGGATTGTCCACAGATTTATCATCGTACTGATACAGAAAAAGCTGCTCAGGTCAAGGTAGGGCCCATGCTATGAGCGTTCCGTACAAACTTCATCATGTACACAGAGAGTTCATCCTTCCCGGAAATCGAGAATATCGACCATTTTTGCCTGTTATCGACATTGATACACGGACGTTATCGGTTCCAGGAATTCTAAAACTTTCGAAAACGTTTTAATTTTACGTTTGAAGCCAGATAACAAATGACAAATGAAATATTTCTTGGACACGATTAAAAAATAACAATTTTCTGACTTTTTCGTTTACTTCTACTGTGATCCCTTACTGGTTACCATATTAACGATTCTAGGTCAAAGGGAGGTACAGGTTTATAATGAGTTGCGGGTGTGAACATATGTGACACACAAGGCCGAATCGTTTGATTGAATTCACTTGGAAACGTAATTCTCTTACACCACCTAGAAGCCATAGAACCTATCATCTGACAATCATTTCAACTTCATAAGTCTACCCGATCTGAGGAAAACGGATAGTAACAGACGACAGAAAGACAGGCGTTTGACAAATACTACAAGTTATTTTTTCATGTGATATAATTACAAATTCGCAATTTTCACGTATTTTCCTTTACTTCTACTGTGAATCCTTGCTTATTGCCAAATGTAATGATTCTAGGCCAACGGGAACATTCTAAATTATCTGATGAGGGAGTTCCTCAAGTGTAAAAAAAGTGACATAAAAGGCCGTATCTTTTTATTGCATTGACTTAGCAGTTTCCATTTTTAATACTTCAAGGGTCTATAGACTTCATTATGTGACACCTTGAAACGTCTACCTAATTCAGGGAAAAGAGGTCTTAAAAGATGGACGGACAGAAATACAAATTTCGTTCGATATGATTTCAGATTCACAGTTTACAATTTTTTTCCTTTATCTGTACTGTGATTTCTTGTTTCACGCCACATGTCATGATTCTAGTCCAACCGGAAGTAGCCCATACGTTTTGATGGGAGAATTTCTCGAGTATCAAAATATGTGACATAAATGGTCGTATCTTTTTATTCCATTGACTTCGAATCAAGTTTTTGCACTATAAGGGACCACAGTCATTAATATGTGGGTTACAGCTTGATACGTCCACCCGTTCATGATAAAAAGGGTTTTTCTAACAGTGGCAAGCACAGACAGACAGATTGACAACAAAGGAATCCTTTACGGAAACAGTTTATGCTGACTGAAGTACGAAACCCAAAAAGGGTCAGTACTGAAAGGTAGAAATAGATGCTGAGATAAAAGTCTTGGTTCATATTCTCAGTACCCCGCATGAGTGGTTGCAAAACATCACAGTACCACGCACAACTTCAAGTATACATTCATACACAGTGGATCAAACGTCTCATTGGACCATCTGACGACTAGACGCTTTGAAGCACTGAATAAGTGCAGCTTTATGTGGCGCTGTGGGAAATGGCCTCTAGAAGGGTACCCAACTGAAAATATCAGTTGGATATAAATTCCTTCACAATGTTCCCTCTGAAACGTGCATTCACTGGCAACTGCAGTTCCTGTAAATTTAGCAGTCGACGGTCATTTAAAAGGATCGACAATCGTCTCCAACCGTGTCGGTTAGGATCTTTTTATGGTCCGTTAATCTTACTTCACGCTATGTGGTTACCAATAGCACAGAATTCCTTGTAGACAATGAACAGTCCCCGTTAACAGACCAATAAATCGGGGAATCTCAATCACTAGTGGTTCCATTGACAGCGAGATCATTAAAGGCGTACATCAGATTCGAGAAGAAAGGGGAAACAAATCGGTCATACCCATTCGGAACAACCTCCCCGTAAATCGCTGTTACAGGAAAGAGATAACAAACAAATGACTTAGTTACTAGCAGTAGTTTACATTACTCCAAACTGTTTTAATTTGTTAGTGTCAGCAGTTTGTAAATTATGTAATTACTTATTTGAAATGGCTTTGCTCACTTAAGAGAAATACAATAATATTAAAGCTGTATTTGATCACCCGCCACCAAAAGACGAAGGTAGCTGTCACCTCCGCAATGCATGTGCTCACCGTATGTAATAAACTTCTGCAACGTCGGCCCAGATTCTTACTCGGTCTGTCCAGTTTCGAGTGACTAAACAACGTAACACTTATCACACATTACGATAGACATAAACTAGAGAAAGCTTAACACGAACTAACGAAAACTACTTCTTGTTGCGGTCTTCAATCAGCAAAATTGTTTGATGCAGCTTTTTTGCTAACCTGTCCTGCCTGTTCAAGCCCCTTCATGCCGGCACTGCTTGCTATATTCAAGCCTTTGTCTGCCTCTACAATTACCCCCCCCCCCTCTCCTTCCCCCACTCCCTGCCTCCCTCACACACACACACACACACACACACACACACACACACACATACACACACAGACACTAGCACACTTAGGCCTACCTCCTTTATTAAACTATTACTTCATGTCTGAGAATGTGTCCTATTAATCCATCCCTTCTTTTTGTGAAGTTGTACCATAAAATTATTTCTTCTCCTATTCCATTCAGCACTTCTAAATTTGTCATTCGATCTAACAGTTTAATATTCAACATTCTTCTAAAGCACCACATTTCAAAAGCTTCTATTCGTTTCTTCTCCGCACCGGTTATCGTCCACGTTTCATAACTGTACACGATGGAGACAAAGGCTTCAGAAAAGACTTTTTAACGCTTAAATTTATATTAGGTATTAACAAAATCGTGTCTTTCAGAAATATTTTCTTACTATTACCAGTCTGAACTTTTATCTTCCTTACTTCAACCATCATCATTTGCTTTGCTCCGCAAATAGTAAAACTCATCAACTACTTTTAGTGTCTTATTTCCTAATCTAGCTTCAAAATCATCAGCTGATTTAATTCGACCGCATACCGTTGCCATTGATTTACTTTTACTCATATTCATCTCCCCATCTCCTTTATAGACACTACCAATTCCGTTCAACTGCACTTCGAAATCCTTAGTCGGCTAACAATATGCAAATGTCGTCCACAAGCCGGCCGTGGTGGCCAAGCGTTTAAAGGCGCTACAGTCTGGAACTGCACGACCGCTACGGTCGCAGGTTCGAATCCTGCCTCGGGCATGGATGTTTGTGATGTCCTTAGGTTAGTTAGGTTTAAGTAGTTCTAAGTTCTAGGGGACTGATGACCTTAGAAGTTAAGTCTCATACTGCACAGAGCCATTTGAACCTTTTTTTTGTCGTCCACAAACTGCAGTATTTTTATTTCTTGTCCATTAACTTCATTCATATTTCCAAATTTTTGGATTCGTTTTCTTCACAGCTAACTTAATGTACATCTTCAGTAACGACATGTATAGGCTAGTATCGTGTCACACTCTCTTCTCAATTATGTCCTTTGAATTTTATAAGTACAGTCTCGTTCCTGTACAGCTCGTGAATAATCTTCCGCTCTCTATATTTTATCCCTGCTACCTTCAGAATTTCTAATAGTCTAGTCCACATGGCCGAAAGCTGTCTCTAATTCTACAAGCGCTATAAACGTTTTACAGTCTTCCTGAAGTCTGTGTGTATTTAACCTGTCCCATATATCTTTCACATCACGTCGGATGATTTTGCCAGGCAGGCGCTCACAAAAATATCAATAATAACGAGGGAGTATAGTCGACTCCACGGCCCTAGTTTCCACAAAGACCATTCACTGCTCTCTCAAGTTATTCTAGCATTATCGTATGTGCCGCTTCATCTTCATCTACTACTTCTTGTTTCTCTGTATTTTTTTCCAGAATTTTGTTCCCCTTATATACACAGTTTCACTCTTCAGCTTCCTTTTCTATGCTTTGGACTGGCTTGCCATCTGAGCAACTGATACTCAACAGCTGCTTCTCTTATCACCCAAGGTCGTTTTCATTTTCTTATAGTCACCATCTACCTTTCCCCTAGTTATGCATGCATCTATGTCCTTGCATTTGTTCTCTGTCTTTCCTTGCTCAACCTTTTTACAATTTATGTCAATCTCAGCTTCAAACGTCTATAATGAATTTCACCTACTCCATTTACTGCTCTTCCACATATTCTCCTTTAGTCATTTAAAATCAGTATCTCCCAGTACTGAGGGTCTTGTCTTTTCACCTGTGTGATTCTCTCCTGCCTTATCAACACTGACGGAAAAAAAGTAGGAGATGTGTGACATAAACGAGAGTTAGCAGGCGTATTTCTACATCTGAAAGATCAATATTCAAATTCCACGCCAGTCGCATAAGAGTGAGGCTAGTATCTTTAATTGTATGCTGTAAAGGTCGTGAGCGTTAGTTACCTATGAGATTGGCCATGGTGAGTTTATGTTAGTCAAGAATGCCTTTAAGGAGATAAAGACGCCATTATCAACACTTCAAGGAGTTTGAATCGGGTCTTGTAGTAGAGTTATGAAAATCTGGATGTTCCTTCAGCTATACTGCAGAAAAAATTAACAGGTGTGCTGTGCGTACTGTAAGACCTTCGGTACACACACCATCAGATTATTTGACTTGTCGCTCCAACGAATTAGGCGAGTGTCAGCAATATCTCCCGTGGTCTTTTCGTGGCATGTTTATCTTCTGCCGTTAGGTCAGACAATATAAATGCCACTTGTACGCTTAGAGTAGCAGATTGACGCTGACCAACTTTAAAGAGAACTTTATTATTATTTTAATCAATGTGTGTGAAAATTAATCATCATTGACATTACGTAACTTGTTTCTGAATGCTGTTTACAATTGACAATCTGAAGTTCCTTTGGTCTTGGTACGTTAATCTTATTCTCACATATCTCTGTTACTTGACAAAGTATCTATACATTTCTCTTCATGGCTATGTACAGGAATATGATAATCTTATTAGGCGCCGACTGAAACTTGACTGCAGACTAATGCAGACTGACTGCTCGGAGGTCTGTACACTCGTTATAATACCTCGAACGTTCAGGTATCACTGCGCGAGTGTGATCCGTGAGGAGAAAAGGTTCTACGTTAACAGCAATCTCATTGGCTCCATTACATATTAATATGCGGATCTGCGGAAGCAGAATTTGTTCCGTCTCTAAGACAGCGCCATCTCGTTGTGCGGAGATGGACGAGCGCTGCGCCTGCGCTGTTGTGCTTAGCGAGGCGCGCTCTAGTGGGAAAATCGTGTAAACACTGACTACGCGGAACTATGTACACAACAACAGGTATGTAAGCAATGTAACTGAACGCTTGCTGCGGTTGTCACTAGAATATACGGTCACAGGAAGACCGGGCTCCGGACGGCCAAGTTGCACTACTAAGAGAAAAGACCAGCGTGTTTAGCGTAAGGCTCTGGCGCATCATACTGTATTTACAGGAGCAAACTAAACAGAATTTGCCACCACAGCGACAAAACGAGCTGCATAAACCGGTTACTTCGAGGACACCCCGAGATTCAAGGACAGCTCCAAGACAGACACTCTCTAGCGTGCACTGCGCTAACCCCAAATCACCGCCATTTGCGACTTCAGTTGTGTCAAGCGAGAGCTCATAGGAGGGCAGGCTAGATGTCTGTTGTGTTATCTACTGAAAGTTATCTAATGAAAGCTGTTTCTGCCTCGGTGCCAGCAATGGCTTCTGGTGGTTAGGTGGAGGTCAGCTGAGAACTTGCAACCAACTTGTCTGCGTGCGCGAAACATAGGACCTACACCTGGAGTAATGGCCTCGGTGTACTATTTCGTAAGACAGGAGGAACATTCTCCTTGTTATCTCACGCACCTTGATTGCAAATATGTACGACAGTTTGTTGATTCGACTTGTTGTGATGTCATTCATTATCAGCATTCCACGGGGTCTTTTCCAAGAGGATAAAGCTCGCCCACATGCTGCCATTGGAACCCAAGGTGCCCTACAGAGTGCCGCAATGTTGTCTTGACCACCTCAATCACCAGATCTGTTTCCAATCTAGCACATATGGACATCATCAGACGGTAACTCCAGCGTCATCTACAACAGCGTTAACCATCCCTGTATTGACCACCAGCTGCAACCGGCATCAAACTTCTACCCACAAAATGACATCCCGACCTGCACAAAAAATGCAGACACATACACATTTCTGTGCTTGCATTCAACGTTCTGGCGATAACACCGGTCATTAAAGTACCAGCAATTTACATTTGCAATGTCTTATCTCGCTCTTAGATTAATCTGTTTCTATATTATTACTTTTTTCAATTGCGATTTTATTTCCGTCAGTGTATTTGATCTCTCAAAGCTACCTATTTGTATTGTATTGTATTCCAATCCTCTATTTCAGTCAATCGTTGAGTAATACTCATTCTGACACTCTCAAAAACCTCTGGGCTCTTCGGTTTATCCAAGGTCCGTCTTCTTAATTTCTCACTTTACTGCAATTTATTCAGTGGTAGTCTGCAGTTCATAACTAACAAATTATGGCCAGAGTCCACAACTGCCCCTGGATATACCTTAAAGATAGACTTGTGTTTTCGAAATCTCTGTCTTACCGTTGCATAATAAACCCTTAACCTTCCGTTGCCCCCTTCTCTCTTCCAAGTATACAAACTTATATCACGATTCTTAAACCAATTGTTGACTGTGATTAAGATACGCTCTGTACCAAATTCTGTCATGTAGATTTTTTCTTTTTTCCATTCTTGTGGTTAATTTTCTGCTACTGTTTTTCCTTCTCTCTCTTTTCGTACTGTCGACTTCCAGACCGCCATCACATCTAAATTTCCATCCCTTTTAGCTGTCAGAATTAATTCCTTTATGATATCACACATTTCTTTAATCTCATTATCAACTGCAGGGCTAGTTATCATACGAAGTCGCATAACAGCGCTAAGTTGTTGCTAGTAGCTGACCAGCTCTCCTGTTTCCTTAATCATTATAAGACCTGGAAGTGCATTACCTCTGTCTGTGAAGTTATGATAGTTCTATACTATCCTGGCCAGAAGTCAAATTCTTCCTGCAACGCAGTTCAGTAATTCCTACTATATCCAACTTGAACCTATAGAAACTGATTTTTAAATTTTCCTTCTTACCCACCATACTATGCTATCTAAAATTTCACACTCCTTTTGGTGACATCCTTCTCCCTAGCTCGGAGATCCTATTGATGAGCTATTTCACATCGGGAGTATTTTACTTAAGAGGATGTCAACTTCGTTGATTGATACAGTAGAGCTTCATGCTCTCGGAGGAAGAAATTGCTATAGCTGTAGTTTCCCCTTGCTTTTAGCATTTCGCAGCACCAATACAGCAAGGTCATGTTGACTAGTATTACATGGTCCTATCACTCAATCATCTAGACTTTTGCCCCAGCAAGTATTGAAAACGCTACTGCTCCTCTTCATGAACTACACGTTTGTATGGTTTCTTCGCAGATACCCTTTCTTTGCAGTTGCATCTATAGTACAGCTATCTCTATTGTTGAGGCACGCAAGCCACCCAATCTCGGCAAAATCCATGATTCATAACAGAAGGGTGGGAGGGGGGGTAGGTGGGGAGGGGGGGAGGTTCAAATGGCTCTGAGCACTATGGGACTCAAGTTCTGAGGTCATCAGTCCCCCAGAATTCAGAACTACTTAAACCTAACTACCCTAAGGACATCACATACACCCATGGCCGAGGCAGGATTCGAACCTGCGACCGTAGCGGTCACGCGCTTCCAGAATGTAGCGCCTTGAACCGCTGGGTCACCCCGGCTCGCGAAGAAAGGTTACTTTGATCTTAATGTGCTGCTTAATTTTGTTGCCAACATTAACTACCATCTCACCAGCAAGCAAATCGTCTTGAGTGAGTTCTCAGCACCGAATGTCTCCGCTCGTCGCTAGTGAAATGGATGCAACGTATGGGACGTCAGGTGTCTGAAAGTTCGCGCGCAGGTGAGTCGCACGTGCAGACCACCGACACTGGCAATATCCTGTGAATTTCCTGCGCTCCCGCCACCGGAAGGCAATATCCGGCCGCGCCACGCGGCGCCACAACAGATGCTAATCACCTGCAGCAGCCGGGCGGCAGCTCAGCTGATCCGCAAACCAAAAAATCACCAGCCCTCGCGTGTGCAGACCACAGGTGAAAGCACCGTTCCAATCGTGGCTCAACGGCAACACGGCAGCGATATATTCCATTCAGGGCTGTCAGTTATTTAGTACTATATGAGTTTTCCACACCGGCCTTTAAAGAAAGTCAAGCCGTTACGTTACTGATCGTCAACTTATGGAACTTCAAATGCGGTCATAACGTCTCATGAAGTGAGAGCTAGCTTCCCGTTGCTCCTTCGCAAGATGGTCACTTTAAGCTCGATATCATCCTACCTCTCAACTCCATTCTCCCTCCCCCACGCCCAACCCCTCCCAAACCCCACGCGGGACATTCCATCCCATCAAGATGCTATTCTACGAGGAGCGTTCAAGTAATGCAATATAACTGGGAGCGGATGGTTTTTATTAACGATTCCAATACACCATATTATTCCCCACTATATTGTCTATAAAAGCCTACTTTCCAATGTTAGCTCAGGTCATTGCAACAGCCTCGCGCCACCTTACTGCGACGGCCTGCATGCCCGCAAGGTACCACTCCACTCGTCGACGTAGGATCCGACTTCTTGCTGCGTCAATAACTCCCTCATCATCCACGTACTGTTTTCGGTGGAGTGTATCTTTAGTTTGGCCATTCCGATGAAAGTCGGGAAGTGCAAGATCCGGGCAGTAGTGCTGGTGACTAACTCAATGGGCAAGCATCTTTGAATACCCTAATTGGTGGGCGAGTTTGTGAAACTAATCATAGAGACGTCCAGTTATGCAGTGAATGAGACTGTCCGCACGTTCCATTTCTGCATGAGTCATAGGTGTGGACGGTAGGCTGCACACTGGAGACCGGACAGATTTGCACGACCTTGTTGCGATCACGACAGACGCCTCATCCAAAGACTCAGCGTTCATTTTTTCACTGCCAACTCTCCATAGATATTCTGCTAATGCTTATGAATATCTGCGATGCTCTGGATTTCCAGCAAAAGAAAGTCAATGACACCTCTCCTTCGATGCCCGTCGTTACGACGCCACTCTGAAGGCTATGTATAGGGCCGCCACCTATCGAAACTTCATGTAACTATAAGGGCTGATGCGGGAATATTCCATGATGTCCCCCAACAAACGCTGCATTTTCTCAACCGAAACTGCAAAAAAAAGTGTTGCATTACTAACTGAACGCCCCTGAATTAATTGTCTTGCTTTCTCTTTCATCAGGAATAAAAACCTGACCACAGTATACTCTTCATTTTCGTATTGCCATAATCGGCCTTGAACAATTACCACATAAATCAGTATCACAGTCATCTTCAGCTGAGCCATCGAAGACTGACGAACACGTTCTCCACTCTGCGCGCTGAAATTATTGCCGTGCATACATCGGAGTTATAGTGACAGATGGACCATACTGTCCGGAGGCACCGCCTTCGCTGGTGGAACTGAGAAAAAAAAAATCACAAAAAGGTGTGTCTGCGGCCAAAATTAATTTTTTGTCGTACTTCACTGAATTTTCTTTGGGAATACTATCTTCCGCAGTTGCAGATTTGCTGGGCTACAGAATGCGAGTGCAATGTTTATATTCTGTGCAGCGTTCTTCTACTGTGCGTGTTATTTGTCCTACATAGGCCATACCGCATTGACAAGGCATTTTGTAAATTTCCGCATTCCGCAATAACAAATTACCCTTCACTGCTCTCTGCAGGTCCTGAACTTTAATGGTATGTGGATAATCACTTTCACCTGAAAATTACTAAGGATTTTGCTACTTTGATGGAAATCTTTCCAAGGAATGCAAGAAAAGCTGGATACTTTGCAGGCACATCCTCCTCTTTATCCACTTCCCGGGCCTTGATTTTAGCTGAGAATGCCCCGTTAATTTGCATAATAGCATATCCATTGTCACTGAACGCTGTCTGCAAATCTGCAAGCTCTTTAGGGAAACTAGCTGCCTCCGACATTGTATGGACTCTGTGAACAAAGATTTCAAGCACACTTATGGTTAGCGATGGGTGATGGTAACTTTAATAGGGTAAGTACAAATCAATGTGAGTGGACTTACGATAAACAGAATTCCCAGAAAACCGTCGCTCTTCGATCTAGCTAAACGATCCAGGAATAGCAAGCAACCATCTTTCTCTGATTCCATAGTAAATCGAATGTTCTCATGACTCGAGTTAACATTACATAAAAACTCCACTAACTTATCTTTTCCGTAGCGTCACACTATGAAAGTATCATTTATGTACTTCCAAAAACAGCTGGTTTAAGAACCACTGATTGATGTGCTATTTCCTCAAAATTCTCCATAAAAAAGTTAGCCGCTGTGGGAGAGAAAGGGCGGCCCATGGCGACGCCATCAGTCTGTCCAAAATATTGGTTCAAATGGCTCTGAGGTCATCAGTCACCTCGAACTTAGTACTAATTAAATCTAACTAACCTAAGGACATCACACACATCCATGCCCGAGGCAGGTTTCGAACCTGTAACCGTAGCGGTCGCTCGGTTCCAGACTGAAGCGCCTAGAAATGCACGGACACTCCTGCCGGCCTCCAAAATATTCTTCTTTGTTTGTTGTTGAGGTTATAGCGTCTCTCGACAAAGCTCTGATGCCCACCTGAAATTGTTTACCAGTTAGTGACAAGGAATCAGCAAGTGATACCTTTGTAAAAAGAGACAGTACATCATAATTCAGCAAAAGATCCGAACTACTTAGGTGCAGAGCCCCCAGTCTGTTGATAAAATCTGTTCTCACCATGGAAGCAAGATGTCGGCTAAATCATACGTGGGGCGTCAAAGTTACTCACAACAGGCCCTAAAAGAAGATCATCGTTTGACATCTTGGGAAGACCATACATCCTACGCCGCCATGTGATTGGAACGGCTTTGTTGCCTGTGGAGGAAGAATTCAGGAGTGTACATGCCTGCAGTTGTACACTTGCTGTAGGATCGTGATCAATCATCCTGTACGTAGCTTCACTGAGCAGACCATACATAGTCTCCAAACACAAAGGAGGTAACAAACGGCTGATTTATCATTATCATCCTTCAGCACAACTATGCCTGGATCCTCTGGGAGATTTCGCAGCGCAGCCCTTTTTTGAAAGGTTATATTACTGCGTTGAGGAGGAGCTTTCGAAAGAGCACGGCATGTGTGCCCTCATATTTTGAAATTTGAACGTTTCGTGGCACAACAGCCGACGTCACAAGGCAAAACTGCACGACTTTCCTTTGTCAATTTCACGGGGAAGAATTTGGACGATGCAACGCTGTCTATTTGGTAAAGAACTCAATTTTGCACCTGCACCTGGTGCACTACCTCTGATAAGTATTGTGAGTGGCGTTGAAGAAGCTGTACGGTGCCTTAATATGGGTAGTGCCGAAGAAGTAAGGTCCGACCGACTGCCGTGTCATTCTCTGCCAATGGCGTCATTGAATATGATATGGAAGGGCACTGAAAGACTGAAAGACCTGAGTCGAAACAAGGCCCCCAGAGTAGACAACATTCCATTGGAACTACTGACGGCCTTGAGACAGCTAATCCTAACAAAACTCTACCATCTGGTAAGCAAGATGTATGAAACAGGCGAAATACCCTCAGACTTCAAGAAGAATATAATAATTCCAATCCCAAAGAAAGCAGGTGTTGACAGATGTGAAAATTACCAAAAAATCAGTTTAAAAAGCCACAGCTGCAAAATGCTAACACGAATTCTCTACAGACGAATGGAAAAACTATTAAAAGCCGACCTCGGGGAAGATCAGTTTAGATTCAGTAGAAACACTGGAACACGTGAGGCAATACTGACCTTACGACTTATCTTAGAATAAAGATTAAGAAAAGGCAAACCTACGTTTCTAGCATTTGTAGACTTAGAGAAAGCTTTTGACAATGTTGACTGGAATACTCTCTTTCAAATTCTAAAGGTCGCAGGGCTAAAATCCAGGGAGCGAAAGGCTATTTACAATTTGTACAGAAACCAGATGGCAGTTGTAAGAGTCGAGGGGCATGAAAGGGAAGCAGTGGTTGGGAAGGGAGTGAGACAGGGTTGTAACCTATCCCCGATGTTATTCAATCTGCATATTGAGCAAGCAGTAAAGGAAACAAAAGAAAAATTCGGAGTAGGTATTAAAATCCTTGGAGAAGAAATAAAAACTTTGAGGTTCGCCGATGACATTGTAATTCTGTCAGATACAGCAAAGGACTTGGAAGAGCAGATGAATGGAATGGACAGTGTCTTGAAAGGAGGATATAAGATGAACATCAACAAAAGCAAAACGAGGATAATGGAATGTAGTCGAATTAAATCGGGTGATGCTGAGAAAATTAGATTAGGAAATGAGACACTTAAAGTAGTAAAGGAGTTTTGCTATTTGGGGAGCAAAATAACTGATGATGGTCGAAGTAGAGAGGATATAAAATGTAGACTGGCAATGGCTAGGAAAGCGTTCCTGAAGAAGAGAAATTTGTTAACATCGAGTATAGATTTAAGTGTCAGCAAGTCATTTCTGAAAGTATTTGTATGGAGTGTAGCCATGTATGGAAGTGAAACGTGGACAATAAATAGTTTGGACAAGAAGAGAATAGAAGCTTTCGAAATGTGTTGCTACAGAAGAATGCTGAAGATTAGGTGGGTAGATCACATAACTAATGAGGAAGTATTGAATAGGATTGGGGAGAAGAGAAGTTTGTGGCACAACTTGACCAGAAGAAGGGATCGGTTGGTAGGACATGTTCTGAGGCATCAAGGGATCACCAATTTAGTATTGGAGGGCAGTGTGGAGGGTAAAAATCGTACAGGGAGACCAAGAGATGAATACACTAAGCAGATTCAGAAGGATGTAGGTTGCAGTAGGTACTGGGAGATGAAGAAGCTTGTACAGGATAGAGTAGCATGGAGAGCTGCATCAAACCCGTCTCAGGACTGAAGATCACAACAACAACAACAACAACAACAACAACATGTAAGGGCATGCGGTCTACATAATACTCTTCCTATTTTCGTCGAGTTTCTCGACCCTGGAACCGCTACAGCTTAGCTAAGCAACTCTTCACAAGAGGTTGCACTCCGTTGAATCCACTCATCAAGGAAAAATCCTGGCTATACCGGGAATTTAACTCGGGTATTCGATTTGCCAGGCAGCCACGCAAAACCACTTAGTCATTGACGTGTGGCATTACTGAGACATTCGAGATTTGACAACTTACTTCATAGAAAAGTGCGTCAACTTTGATTAAAGGAAAAACACATACTTTTTTAATTGTTAAAACAGTAGCCAACGCCTTGAGAATATTTTAAGTGAAATTATTTTTGTTCAGAGGCGTCATTTTGAAGAATTGCTTGATGACAACCGGATATGATATATCACTGCCAACTTTACTCGGCAGTCACAGATCTGGAGTATCACGTAATGTCCGTCCTTCCAGAAGGATTCATCCAACTGACGCTTCCTCGAAAGGGCATCACGTGAACATGAATAAGTGTCATACGGTTGGTCAATGTGATAGCATCTCAGGTGTCTCCACGTTAAAAATGTAACGTGAATAGCCACTTAGTCCACATCAAATCGGGTAATCCGTTGCCGCCAGGACCTACTGCCGCTTCAACAACGTGCTGATGACAGATTGGATGTTAGGATATAGTGTAACACTTCCTTGCAGATTCCAAAACTTCCAATGAGCAACCATATCATCGAGGGCCACCTCCTCGCAACGGCGTACGGACCTACCGCCCCACATGCGAATCTTTGTTCTCCGAACGTCAGAGGCAGACAAGCAGATTCGTCCACCCGTAACACTGCTAACGATGTTTTGAAGCATGGCAAAAGGTTTCCCTAACATCTGAGATGCAGTAAAAATTCATTCACGCTCGTATGAAAGTGGAATACGTCGAAAACCATGCCCATTTGCCAACAGCATCGCAATGGCACAGC
Source organism: Schistocerca gregaria (assembly GCF_023897955.1). Lineage (NCBI taxonomy): Eukaryota > Metazoa > Arthropoda > Insecta > Orthoptera > Acrididae > Schistocerca > Schistocerca gregaria. The sequence goes on from NC_064923.1 coordinate 333,447,448, forward strand.
TAGTTTCATTTGATGGCTCTTCATATACACTGGAGTGCGGTGTGACCGAGTGGTTTGAGGCGCTCTGTCATGGATTGCGCGGCCGCTCCGACGGAGGTTCAAGTCCTCCCTCGGGCATGGGTGTGTATATTGTTCTTGGCATACGTTAGTTTAAGTTGGTTTAAGTAGTGTGTATAGCTAGGGATCTGTGACGTCAGCAGTTTAATCCCTTAGGAATTCACACACATTTCAAAATTTGAACATATAGACTTCATGATCGAAAGTATCAGCACACTCTTATGCAGTGCGGAATTGACCCCTACACGTCAGAAGAGATGGACCCACCAGTATCAAACAAGACGGGCAGTATAACGTTGTCAGTAGAGAAGCATCAACAGCAGAGTGGGCCGGTAAAGAGAATTCAGCGACTTCGAACGTGGACTAGTCATTGGTTCTCACCTGAGTAACAAATCCATCACGGATACTTAAACCGTCCTGAGTCGACTGTTGGTGATGTGACTATTGAAGTATACGTAGAGCAGGGCTCTTGCACATTTAGCCAGCACGTACGCTGATAATCTCTGCAAGTTGTTTATCAACAGAAGAGTTCCTGAGCCGTTTACCGCCAAGCTCTTGCAGCTCCAATAGAGTCGAGTCATGCTATCCGGGCCGATACGTTGCGTGCAGATCGTGGTAAATACAACTGTAAATGCAGGCGCATTATTGAAGTCCATGTGACCACGTGTCCATTTGACAACACTCCAGTATTCCTCCAAGGACAGGTACTTGCGTCGCCGCTCAGTCGCTCAACAACCAGTTGACACCCGCGCACCAGACCGACCACCTGCAACCACAGACCACGACGCCTGCCGAAGCTGCTACCCGTCTCACAGTACTCTCTTGCGCCTTCGCCAGTCACCGTGGCCTTCGTCCGAAGCCCCCGAGACGGACAGGCCATGACGCATACGTCACAGCCCGTGATACTGGACGTCTTACGAGTGCCAGCAGCCGTCTTCGGCGTAGAGGGAGTAACTGTTTCACACGACGTTAATAATTCTAGACTGCGTTTTTTAAATGCATGCAAGTTCGTGACAGCACACGGCAGAATTAAAACATTTAGAGGGTGTCTTTCCAAGTTAATACTGATTTCCCGTGGTCGCTGCACCGGGCCGAGTGTTCGCGAAGTGTGGCGAACAAGTCGACTAGCGTGGGGTACCAAGTTCGTTGCAGAGCCCGACCGTTGGCCTAGCCTTCGTCATTGTGGCCACCGTTGTGCATCGTTAGAGGACATTTACGTTGTATTCATGTGTGCACCGCCATCCGTTAAAGCTTTATACAGCCCATAAGAAACTAACATCCGCCCTACCTCACCGAGAAAGGTGGCGCAGTGGCTAGCACACTGGACTCGCATTCGGCACAATCCCTCGTCCGGCCATCCTGATTTAGGTTTACCGTGATTTCCCTAAATCGCTCTTGGCAAATGCTAGGATGGTTCTTTTCAAGGGGCACGGAGACTTCGTTCCCCATCATTCCCTAATCCGATGAGACCGATGATGCCTCTGTCTGGTCTCCTCCCCCAAAGAACCCAACCCCAACCGAACCCGCCCTATCAGGTCATGAAGACCTAATGGTACCGACCGGCCGCCGTTCATCCTCAGCCCAAAGGCGTCACTGGATGCGGAAATGAAGTGGAATGTTGTCAGCACTCCGCTCTCCCAGCGGTACGTCAGTTTACGTACCTAGTCCATGCTGAATGTAAATTCATCAATGCGTGCACTGCATTCACTACTTTGGCATGCCATTTGGATAAGAGTATAAAGCTTCATCCTTTTAAGGACAAAGAACCAAAATAGCCCCCAACTTACAGGATATTCCTTCAGGATAATAAGAATTTATGTTTTTCTCTGTCTTCAAAAATGTGTAAAATGATATGAAACTCTTTGTAAGCGAAAGATCTAACTGTATGTTAACGATTGCAGCTTTGAAAAGCAATTGTGTAATTAATTTTTCTGTATGGAATAAGAGAGCGCACTTCCTTCTCTTGCCCTGAGTAAAAATGTGAATGTTAAACACGCTCTCTCTTTCTAATCGTCGCAGCAGATGTATCTCGCAAGTGTCCCTCATGTTCTCGTATTTTGCTTGGATAATTATGATGTTAAGTAGCCGTGTCATTATTTCGATGCCCCTTCCTAGTCCATGTTTCAGGCCTCGTTGGAGAGAAGTTGCGCGAACATTGTTTGTTGGCATCGACCGAACACTGATAGCGTTCTTTCGTTGCTTCTTCTATCATTCCAAACCATGCGTCCCTGAGATAATTTTTCCGATCTTTTCTAATCGCGATTCGGGATATGTTTACATTCTAAAGGCGCAATGTTTCAGATCAGTCTTAGCCACATAACTATGACGCCATATAACAAACATGTTGGTCTGAGGTAATTACACAGCTGGGGTGAAGATAACAACCAATTTAAGTAAGAGAGTAAGACAAATGCTTACTATGTCACCTTTTATTCTTCAAACGCAGAGCCTGCAGCGAAGTATTATATTAATTTTCTGTGTTTCACGTTCAACTAGTTCAAATTCATAGTAATATATTTAAAAAATATATATTCGATTAAAGCAGTAGAAACAAACACTATAAATACTAAAACTGGAAAATGGAAACGAGAAAGAACAGCTGAAGGTAAGACCAGGCAGACCTCATACACGGACGTACTGGGAGTGTCGGCAATGTGGAGGGTGACTGTACAAATCCGCATGAAATCATCTCACAGGCTCTAAAGTGCTACCAGTAGTCCAGCTAGTGCAACTACAGTGAGTAATGTGTTAAAAGTAACTGAGTGCAATGGTTGAGCCCTTCCACGGAAACCACACATTTCTGTGGTCAGTGCTGAGCGATGCTTGCGGTGGTGTGCTGAGCGACGGCCCTGGGTGAACGACGCTATACACAGTGAGAATCAGGTTTAAGAGTTTGTGGTTGGCAAATGCACGGAAGACGTTACGTGCCATCGTGTGTTGTGCCAACAGTGAAGTGCGGTATGTGTGGTTTTACTGCATGGGAGTATTTTTCGTGCTTAAGGTATGATCCCGTAATTATGAACAAGTAAACGCTAAGTGTAGAAGGGTATGAACACGTTTTGTACTGTGTGCTGTAGATGAACAGTTCAGACACGTCTTTTGTTTCACCTTGACAATGCGACCTGTCGTAAAGGAGAATCTGTGCGGTATTTGTCTGCGAATGCTAACATCTCAGAAACGGAATGGCTTTCGCAGAGTTCCGAGCAGAAACCAATGGAACGCAGTTTGGATGAGTCAGAGTGACGATTACGCAACAGACTCTAGTGTGTTGAATCACTACTATCTCAGGCTTTGGCTGTTAAGGATGAATGGCCTGCCATTCGTTCACAGACAATCAGGCACCTCAATAAAAGTGTTTCCAGCAGAGCTAAGGCCTTCATAAAGGCAAAGGGAGGAGAAGTAAGAGTTCAGTGGCGTGAAATTTTCAAAGTCCGAAGAGAACGGCATTGCTCAAGCACACGCAATTATCAACACGAGCCAGACGCTGGGCATAAATATTACGACATTGTTAGTCACTCACTAAGCATGCGACATCAACATTTCTTTGTATGAGTGCACGTGAATGCAGCAGAAAACCTTTAGACGGCTGCAGACCAACCTGCCTCCGTTACACTCGTACCATTGTGTGAGAAATGCTGAATAGGACGCAGTAGCACCCATCAGCGGTTTGACAAAGCAGACACGAAATTGAAACAAATTGGTTAAGAAATTGTAGCAGAACAGAAGACTACTGACAACTCCTAAAGAGCCGGCCGAGGTGGCCGAGCGGTTCTAGGGGCTACAGTGTGGAACCGCGTGACCGCTACGGTCGCAGGTTCGAATCCTGCCTGGGGCATGGATGCGTGTGATGTCCTTAGGTTGGTTAGGTTTAAGTAGTTCTAAGTTCTGGGGGCTGATGACCTTAGAAGTTAAGTCCCATAGTGCTCAGAGCCATCTGAACCAACTCCTAAAGAGCATAACCAATTAGGTCATGATGAATGAATTCTGGTGACTCCACACAGGAGGGCTTCTCAGCCTGGAGTAGGTGACCACCACTACTACTACTCATACTGAAGTCTACTAATAAGTGTCCATATACATTTCATTAGATAGTGCTGATTCAGTTTGGGCGGTCCTCATATCACAACGTCAGATGTAATTGTTTTGTCATGTGCGTCCAATTAATTCCATACAGTCCCCTCCTGCTCTCCAGTGTGCTAGGAGCGGTACGATTTTGTTTCCGTAATCAGGCTTAGTCCGCTCTGTTTACTGAATCACGGAGCAGAGCTGGTGTTTCCTCCTTCTGGCCGAATTAGTTAAACAACGCGACTCCGAACTGTGGAGGCGACTTCGATGCTCGCCGAAGAGAGTGTTGTTTGGTACAGACTGCGAGTGGCAATGGCGTCAGGAGTGAGGGCCGCCAGCTGCCCTATTAGTCGGAGTACGCACACAGTAACGTGTATCTCGCCGGTGTTGTGTGGGCAGATATGGCTGAGGATTTTGACATTCTGGACATTAAACTGTGTGACCGTAAGTGCATGGATTAGTATGTGCTGCGGAAGAGTGACTTTGGCCAGGTAGCGGCGTCTTCTAATTCCTCGCTCATCAACGTCGAGTAACGTAACAGTGGTTGGTAATCTGTGCTTAGATTAACTGGCCGTCATTTATCACGTTACATGACGCAGTGAACGTAAACGTTGTTGCAAATTAGGGGCTGTTACTGTTCTACATCAGTTGCTAGCGACCAGTTGACAGAAGAGGCTCGTTTGAATTGTAAGATGTTGTTAGTAAACGTACGTCTTAGTAAGTGGTTTCTGTTCTGTTCAGGCTATCTGGCGTCACCAGAGATGGGTACGTTAAACTGATATTAACATGTCGTGTGCCTTGTCTAAGAATGAACTGTTTCAGGGAAAGCTTTGAGTGATGGCTAATTTGATTTGACACAGTTGATAGGTTGCTGAGCCAAAATTATGAAGCATGTATACTGAAACCAGGCGAATTTTTAAAAGTAGCCAACGTGATCAACTACGGCGGGGAGCTAGTCCTGGGTACACTGAACGCCATTAGGAAAATCCACCTTTTTCGTCAGCTTCTGTAATTGTTTCTTATGTTCAGTTTATATGTTGATTTATTATTATTAAGCTGTATTTTTAAAGCTTTTTTGTCACAGTGTTTCCAAATTGTGACACTTTGTTTGTACTCTCGAGTGTTTCACTAAATTATTTGTGAGCCTTGCTTTTGTTACTGTATTTTAAGGGATTGTTACTAGAGCTGAAATTATGTTTCACTAGCTCTCTTCTTATTTGAATAAATGTGCAAGATTTGTAATTGGTAACCCAACCCAACCAGTCGGCCGTAGTCTTCTTTCCTCTTGTCCAGTTTCACGACACCTGTACCCTTACAGTGCACCATCCAATCGCTCTCGGATCAGACCTGGTCCACACCTCTTGGTCTAGCATGTAGCGTTGCTGCCTCTGGATCACGGGGTCCCAAGTTTGATTCCCGGCTGGATTGGTGACTTTCTCTGGCCGGGAACTGGGTGTTTGTGTTGTTCCCATCATTTCATCATCATCATCTTCATCATTAGTGACAGAGTATAGACTTGACTGTGAAAAAAATTGGACTGTGTAACAAATTGTACTTTGTATCGGCGCTGATGTCTGTGCAGTTGAGCGCCCCCCAACCAATCATCATCATCATCATCATCATCATCATCATCATCATCATCACCATCATCATCGAATCAGAACTGTAAGAGGGCCCCTCCATGGCCATACGTGTTCTCTGATGTGGCCCTCAGTTAAAATACTCGTAAGACTATTGAGTACATCTACTACGTCACTGATCGAGATGAGCATCCAGTGGATGCAGCTGAGACCGTTGCATAAGGATGGCGGTTGGTCACATCGGAAACAAAGTAGCTGACCAGAGCATGACGCAAAAATGGGAGTCCATACCACGGCACAAGGGGTCATCAACTTAAAATAGTACAAGGTGGTCCATCTAAAGTTTCGGATGAGATTATCTGGAAAACTAAACAACAGGTAAAAATAGTGGGTAAGGTAAGCTCTTAAACTCAAAGGGGGACATCAAATGATACTACACGTGAACCCCTTAGGAGGAGGGTGGGGGGCAACTTTTAAATCTTAAATGGAAACCCCAATTTTTTAATTGCCGATTCTGATTCTCCACAAAAAGCAATCAAGTTCAGTCTGAAACATTTCTTTAAACCATTGACAGATGGCGCTGAAATCGAGAGAAATTAAAATTGGGGAAGACCTCCGATTTATTTAGAATGCTCTGAGAAGGGCACATCAAATCGAGACGCATGCATTTCTGCCAATGGGCTTTGGAAATGATAAGCGGTGACAATGATTTTTTTTAGATACGTTATGTTCACCGAAGAAGCCACATTCTAAAACAATGGCGAATTAAATCGTTATGATTGTCATTACTGGTCCCCTATCAATCCACATTGGCAGAGACCCGTTGACAATCAACACAATTGGTCTGGTGTGGAATTTTAAACGGTTACTTGATAGGACAGTATTTTTTTGGGCCGAAATGTTACTGGGGGGTCTTATTTACAACTTCTCCGCGATGATTTGCTGGAGCTAATGGAACCTGTTGATTTAGAAACTAGGCAACGAATGTCGATCCAACAGGACGGAGCAGCTCCGCATGATGCTAAAAATGTGCGGAACGTTTCAAATTTACGGTACCCTGGTCGGTGGACAGGACGCGCCGGACCAACTCAGTGGCCTCCACGTTTACCAGAACTAACATCTCCAGATTTTTTCTTGTGGTGCTATTTAAATAATATTGTTTATGAAAAACAGCCCACAACCAGAATCGATATGGAGCAACGCATACGAAGAGCGTGTGCAGCAGTACCACGGGATGTGCTGCTCCTCAAAACTGTGGACAACTTTCACAGACGATTGGCTTTCTGCATTGAAGTAAATGGTGATAGTTTTGAAAACTTTCTTCGTGGCCAAGTTCATTAATTAAGCACCCCACATTGTGAGAGGCAAGGGGACTCACATTAATGAAGCACCCCATGGTGGCATCGTACAACTACGTCCATTTCGTCGTTCCTGGGTAACGTAAAATTCGTTAATTTGACGTAACGAAAGAATTGGCGCACATTTTTTATCGATTTGATGCGTGATCCTCAGATAATTCTAAATAAGTCAGTTTTCTACCACAATTTTACGTTTTTCTCGATTTCAGCGCCATCTGTCAATGGTTTAAGAATGTTTCACACAGAACTTTATTAATTTTTCATGGAGAATCAGAATCTGCACTAAAATATGGGGGTTTCCACTTAAGATTTAAAAGTTGCCCCCGTGGCACCCAAGGGGTCGGGGTTGAAGGTCACGTGTAGTATCATTTGATGTCCCCCTTCGAGCTTACGAACTTGTCTTACCCACTATTTTTACCCGATGTATAGTTTTCGAGATAATCTCATCCGAAACTTCAGATGGACCACCCTGTGTATACCGGGTGATCAAAAAGTCAATATAAATTTGTGAACTTAATAAACCACGGAATAATGTAGATAGAGAGGTAAAAATTGACACACATGCTTGGGATGACATGGGGTTTTTATTAGAACCAAAAAAAAAAATTTGCTAGACGCGTGAAAAAAGATCTCTTGTCCGCGTCATTTGGTGGTGATTGCGTGCACAGCCGCCAAAATCCTCGTGCTTGGCCACCCAGGACCGCAGACCGCAGTCCGTCCGATTATTGGCTTTGGGGTTACCTGAAGTGGAAAGTGTATCGTGATCGACCGACATCTCTAGAGATGGGGAAAGACTACATCCGACGCCAATGTTCACCATGATCCCGTACATGCTTTACAGTGCTGTTCACAATATTATTCCTCGACTACAGCTATTGTTGAGGAATGATGGTGGACATATTAAGCATTTCCTGTAAAGAACAACATCTTTGCTTTGTGTTACTTTGTTATGGTAATTATTGCTATTCTGATTATACTGACTTTTTGATCACCCGGTATATGTTGTGTATTCTATACAATACACTGCATATTCGAAGAGACAGATGTGTCTACTTTCTTTGTTTTTGACCGTAAGAGCGGCTTAACTACGTGGCAGAAACTGGCCTGGCAGAACAATCAACACTTTGACTACGCAAACGACAGCTGACACACATTCTGCGCAAGGTTTCAATGAGGCATGCGGTCATCACTCGGTTATGGACCGTTATTGTCTGCTATCGAAACACAGTCGCAATTTCTTCTTGAGCTCGTTCGACCGACTGACTTGAGTCCCACGCTTTAACGAGCAGAATCTATTATCGGTACCAGAAAACGAATCCTGGTATTCTATCAAGTAACCATTTACGCTGACTGTCCAATACTGAGGGGCACCAAATATGTTATTATTTTGTCCCTGTTCACCCAGGTGCCGATAGCGGGTTAAAAATTGACGTTAGTTCTGCTTATTTCGCCACTGTTCATATTCTTCTTCTTGCTTTCCATTCTGCGTTGCATGTGTGTGGCAAACAATACCACAAATTTGTCAGTGACAAATAAATGCCTACTGGTTTGTATTATTAACTTTAACTTTAGAAGAAAGATGTTTTTGTTTGGATGAATTTATGTTGTTTGACAAGATCGGTAGACAATACTTGCTAGAAGTGTTCCGATCGATGTAAACTGGAAAGTAATGTATCTCAGTGAAAATGACGTGCTATTTGTACTTGAATAAAGACTTCATTCCACGGTGCTGTATTTTGAAGCAGTATTTTATTCAGGATTGCTAGTTTCGGGCCTGATACATTTCGAAATGTATCTACAACATGCGATGGAACGAGGTTTTTCTTAAAATATACAGAGGCTACGGTATGCACCCAGGACAAAATAAAAGTTTTCTATTGCTACAATTACGCAATAAAATCGCTCAAATGACTCTGAGCACTATGATGTAGCATCTGAGGTCATGAGTCCACTGGGACGTAGAACTACTTAAACCTAACTAAGCTAAGGACATCACACACATCCATTTCCGAGGCAGGATTCGACCCTGCGACCGTAGCAGTCATGCGATTCCGGTCTGAAGCGCGTAGAACCGCTCGGTCACAGGGGCTGTGAACTATGCAATCCTTTCCGCTTTATGAACATAATGAAAGTAGACCGTAAGTATACATTCGTTATATCATAGAATGGGTGCGCAGTGCATCTTCATCTGGAGCAGTGAGTCAAATGTGAGCTTTTAGTGTAGTTAAAGAGCGACAATGAAGTGGAAAACTAAAACACGCATTCGCGTTTGGACATCAACAGTGAGACACCGAGATGAGCTTCATACGCTTCATTTTCATTTAAACGATTGTGTGAAGCTTACAAAATTACTTTGTTGTTTGGAAATAGCGATACTTACAGATTCAGCGGCCAAATGAACAAGAGTCGGTAAAGCTGGCACGGGGCACACAGCTCGTTAAACCGGCACAGAATCGGACTCGTGGCTCGAATGACGTCAGTTAATTGCAGCGGCACTCATTACTCGTCAAGAGGCGTGTCGTTACTTTACTGGTGCAGCGATATTGACATTAGTTCTGCGTCCGGGACGCTTTACTCCATGGAAACTAATTAACAAGTGTACGAAGTTTCAATTGAAGTTTATGAATTTACTCACATTCATTGTTTCTTGAAGTACCGTGCTGATTTTCTCAGCTGAATCGTAAACGCCTTTGTAGTGCAATTGGCGCGGAACTCAAAATAAAAGGTAGCCGCTCTTTAGAGTCTTTTTCCAGAGAATGTGAAACATTACCTAAACAGAAATTTCAATGAACTGTAGTAATTCCTGTCCATTTTGCAGAACAGTAGCGCTTCTACCAATGAAGCACTTCCAACTCCAATATAGGAAGGTAAAGAAAAGAAGGTATAAATTATTCTTAATGAGCATATTAATTCTTATTACTATAGGAGAAACGTACTTATAACACGAGGAAGATAGATAATAGAGCAGTGTTTTAGTGGATAGTGGGTTTAGGGGGGTGGGAGTCTACTCATTGTCTGATGAGAGGCTAGTAATACATACACACACACACACACACACACACACACACACACACACACACACACACACACACACACACAAGCACAAAGTATTAGTCACACCATATTAATGTGTGACACCTATTAGTCACTGAAATGTGTCTATGCGCCGTGACAATATTAATTTGTGAGAAATTTCATACGACAGCCACAAGGCAAATACTGCAAATTTGTGTATTTCCAGTATGTTCATTAATTATATATATATTCAGCGTCGTGGCTCGGCGCAGCTTGCCCCATGGAAGTCCACCTGCCGTTCTGGAGTCTGAAGATGATCCTTAAGGATTGAAACCTGTCATTCCGATTAAAAGAAATTTGCGATCAAGACTGTTTTTAGTTTTCTATATGTATATAAAAGTTCTTCAGTAATGTGCACAGTCTGTTTATATTTCACTCGACGTAATGTTGCGCAAATGCAGAAATACTTAAAAGTAATAGCACTTTTCTACTATTTTCGTAATCATTGGAACAATAAAGAGAGAAAAATGAGGGTAATATTAAGTAGCTGATATCAAACCTGAGTAGCAGTTACTCTAATAAAGTTGCACAATCGTACCACTTGCCAAACACAACAATGCAATCAGATGGCACTATCAGTAAGGAAACAGGCAAAATACAATGGCTACCTCAGCAAACACTGTACGAATTCAAAGACGTACTGCCACGATGGCTGCAACTAAAAAAAAAGAGGTGTACTGGGGTTTACCCCTTACCGACGACGAGCTCATTATAGATGGTGTGACACCTCGAAATGGGAAAGGAAACTGATGTGTCGGTTTAAAATGAAGAATACTGACATTCCTCTTTATTTACCTAGGAAGAACACGGAAAATCTAAAAACTTACGGCTGATTGGAGATATGAACCATTGGAACTCCTCAATTAGTGTCCAGTTGTTCAGTTACGAGACGTATGGAGTGTGACAGAGTTGGCGTTAATGAGAAGAAGCTGGGAACACAACACTGCAACGAAATTTGAAGCAGGAATTTGTGGTGCAGTTCCTAGGCCCTCTGACCGAATATTTTTCCAAAATGTATAATTAGTTAACTTACTACTAGAAATTTAATATTTCCAATCACAAATTGATATAGTAACTAGCGAGTTGTAAATGAATTACGCTTCTCAAACACTATCGAACGTTCTGGAAATTTTACGGTACACTAATGTTGAAGAGTTGGTCTTAAAATCCACCCGTCAAAGCTCGTCATATAATGTCGAAGATCAGTTGAATGTCCTCAACAAGTGTTCACTGGAATTATCTCAGGGAGGAGCTATACAGTTATAATCTCGCTGTTATCTGAATTCATGATGTGTTGCCGTGTTTGTAGTGCAGGTTCATTGCGATGTCTGTTAGCATCTCTCTGACACCACCAGACAGATGTTACTGGTCAAAAGGCAAGGAACAACTCGACAAGAGAGTTGTGACAATGCAGCCTTACCTATTATTCTGTGGTAGGAAAGCATTTATTCTGAAATTATTGACTAATATGCAGAACAAAAAATGATCTCCGATACTTCGCTACTACGATCCTTAGTCGAACAGAAAAAAGTGGTTTCTTCATTTAATAATGTCCCAGGCTGATAACGCTGTCACTTAGTAACGCTGTCTCTGACTGTTAGGTACGCTGCAGTATTTAACAAAGATAGCACACAGTATAGATATGTTAAATTACAACTTGTGTAGCGTAAGTCTAGATAAACAGATTCATAAAGGGCAGTTGTTGTCCGTCAAGTCAAGAAGCTATCATAAATCGCTATACAAGTCCATCTAGGCTGCAACACATTCACGGCGAATTGTATCTTTAATGTTGTCTCACGTTAGGTGTGCAAACTGTTGGATCTAGAGAGAAACAGACTATCACCTTTTTTTGTCGTAAATTTAATATAGTTTATTCTTTTACTGGACACGTTTTCGCTAGAGGCCGTTGCTTTCGAGTTATTCAAGGAAAACTTACGCACCTCCGCTCCCAGATGTTCAGTATGTTCTCCATGACACTCCCTCCTACCACTGTACAAAACTGTGCGACTACAAGAACTATTTCTCACGTTCCTGTTGTGGTTTGCACTTCGAAGACTGGTTTGATGAAGCTCTCCATGCCACTCCATACTGTGCAAGCACCTTCATCTGCGAATAATTTACATCCTTTTGAAACTGCTTACTATTTCTGTCTCTTGATCTCCTTAACAATTTGTAACCCCCCGCCTACAAGCACACACGCACACTTCCATCCAATACTAAACTGGAGACTGCTTGATGTCTCAGAACGTGTCTTGTCAATCGATTCCCTATTTCAATTAAATTGTGCCACAAATTTAATTTTCTCCCCAATTCTCCTCTTGGTCACAAGGTCTACCCATCAAATTTTCAGCGTTCTTCTGTACCACCACATTTCAAAATTTATATTCTCTTGTTTTCCGAACAGTTTGTCTTCCACTTTCACATCCACACAAGGCTATCCTCGAGAAGAATAGCTTCTGTATTCCGTTTTAACAAATTTCCCCTCTTCGATAACTCTTCTCTTGCCATGGCCAGTTTACGTTTCATATACTCCCTACTACTGTCAACATCAGTTATTTTACTGTCCGTATACCTAAATCCATCTTCTACTTACGCCGTCTCGTTTACTAATCTAATTCACTCACCCCCACCTGATTTAATTCGACTATGTTCCATTCTCTTTCTTTTGATTTTGATTTTGCTGATATTGATCTCCTGTTCACCTTTCAAGATATCGTCCATTGCAATTCAACTGCTTCTCCATGTTCTCTGTTACCTCTTACAGAATTACAATGTCATCGGAAAACCACGAAGTTTTCATTTCTTCTCCCTGAACTTTAATGCCCTCGCTAAATATTCCTTTGGTTTCTTTTATTGTTTGCTCAATTTCATAGACTGAAGGACATCGTGGATAGGCTACAACCCTGTCTCGTTCCCTTCTCAACTTCTGCTCGACCACTTCATGCCCATCGACTGTTGTAACTGTGCTCTGGCTTCTGTACAAGTTGTAAATAGCCTTTTGCTCCCTATATTTTATCCCTGATATCTCCATAATTTCAAAGGGAGTATTCCAGAGAAGATTGTGAAATGTTTGCTCTAACTGTACAAATGATTTAAACGTAGGTCTCCCTTTCCTTAACCTATCTTCTAAGAGAACTCGTTGGATCAGTATTATCTCACGTGCTCCTACATTTCCTTGAAATCCAAACTGATCTTCTCCGAGGTTGGTTTCTACCAGGTTTTCCATTCTTCAGTAAAGAATTTGTGATTGTTGCAAATCAGGACCTATTAAATCGGAAATTACGAAACATTTATACCTGTCACCACATGATTTCTTTGCAACTGGAATTATTACATCTTGATGTTTGAGAGTGTTTCGCCTCTCTCATAAATCTTGCACAACAGGTTTGGAATATTTTTATCAAGACTGACCTTCCAAAGGGTATCAGCAGTTGTGATGGAATGTCGTCTACTCCAGGTGCCTTGTTTCGATTTAGATCTTCCAGTGCTCTGTCAAATACTTCTCCTATCTCCCAAGTCATCTTCATCTACGTTCTTTTCTCATTCTACAGTATTGTCATTAGGTTCACTTCCGTTGTATAGCAATATTTTAAACTCCTTCCTCATCTGAGCTTTGCCTTCCATTAGTATTGCAGATTTCCCATTAGTGGTTTTGATAGTTTTACAACTGCGTCTCTTTTCCTAAATGGTTTCTTTAATTTTCCTATAGGTGATATATATCTCTCACACTATTGATATGTGCTTGTATATGCCTATATCCTCTGTCCATTTTGCACTCTCACTTTTTTAAATTTATATTCCACGACCTTTATTTGCTGAAACTTTTTTTTTTTTGTTTTCATCAATTAAATTCAGTATATTCTTTGATTTGCAAGGATTTCTACTCGGTTTTGTTATTTTACCTACCTGATCCTTTGCTGATTTCACTATTTCATCTTTCAAGCTATCAGTGCATATTCTGCTTCATTCCTTTATGCTATTGTAGTCATCTGTTGCCTAATGCTACGAAAATCTCTACAATCTTTGGTTCTTTCAATTAATCCAGATCGCATCTTCTTAATTCCCTAATTTTTGCAGTTTCTTTACTCTACGGTTAATAACGAATAAATTGTGGCTGGAGTCCACATCTGCTCCCGGAAATGTCTTGCTGATTAAAATTTGGTTCCAAAATCTCTATCTTAGCACTCTGTAATGTTTCTGAAATTTTCTAGTGTCTCGAAATCTCTCCCACATACACAGAATTCCCTTCATGAGTCTTGAACCAAGTGTTAGCAACGATTTAATTATTCCCTGTGCAATATTCTATCGGGGGGTTTATTTCGGCAATTCCATATTCATCTACTACTTTTCCTTTTTTCCGGTTTCTGCTATCTAATTCCAGTCGTCCATCACAAGCAAATTTTTATCAGCAGTCATGGTCTGAATAAATTCCTTTATCGCATCGTACTTTTCTCTTCATCATCTGCGAAGCTAAATGGTATATAAACTTGTACTATTACAGTAGGCGTTGGCTTCGTATCCATCTTGGCTATGATAATGCGTTCACTACGCTAGTCATTGTAGCTTATCCACATTTTTATATTGCTATTCATTATTAGACCTACTCGTGCATTACTCAAATTTGATTTTGTATTTAAAATTCAGTACCCACCCAACCAAAAGTTCTGTTTCTCTTTTCACCGAAATGCTCTAGTTATCCCTATATCTGACTTCAACTTGTCCATTTATCTTCTTAAATTTACTAACCTACCTACTCGATTAATAGACCTAACATTCCACCCTCTGACCCATATAATGTCAGTTTTTCTGCTCCTGATGGCCTCATCCACCCCACCCCCTCCCCAAGATCTGAATGATGGATTATTGTACCTCAGAAATATTTTATTCAAGAAAATGTCATAATCATTTAACCATACAGTAGAGCTGCATGACATTGGGAAAAATTATGCTTGTAGTTTGTTCTTGCTTTCAGCCATTTGAAGTATCAGCTCAGCAAAGCAACGTTGACTGATGTTACAAGGCTAGATCAGTCAATCATACACGCTGTTGTCCCTGAAACTACAGAGAACGCTGTTTCACCCCTTCAGGAACCACACCACACGTTTGTCTGGCCTACCATCAAATATCTCTCCGTTGTGGTTGCACCTACGACATGGATATCTGTATCGTTGATGCACGCAAGTCACCTTAGCACGGTAACGTCCGTGATTCATGGGGGCTTATGTGTCAGATTAGGCCTTGTTTGGTCTTCATTGGATCGGCTATTACATTATCGGCTTAGTCGGCTGCTCCGTTATCATTATTAATTTAAACTGTCACGTGAAGGTGTTGAAATAAAAAATGACATTATTAAACAGCATCCACACCCTTATTACGTTCACAATTCGATCTCAACACAACCCCTGCATGTTCAGCAGTTCCACAGTAAGAATGACAGTCAGCCACAACTGTTTGATTGTTAATTTTATGCTATTAAAATTTTCAAAACTGTGAGGTGGAAATTACACAAACATCGATTTTACAATTTGTAAATGCAGGATGAAGGAGGTAGCTTAACAACAGCCAAGTCACTGAACACCAGAAACAGTAGGAGAGTATGTAGAAGCCAGAAAACAAGTAATGAGGTATAACAAACAAAAGAGGATACAATCACCAAGGGAAAAATATGCAAGTGATGCTCTTCGATTTATTATGAAGTCGACACCAAGTTAAAAAAAGTAGTAGTGATTGAATTATTAGACAGTATTTATTCCTAGGTGACTGATTTCACGTGGCTAGGCAGTGCACTTCAAGCAATGACAGTGTATTTCAAGCAATGGCAGATGCGCCAAGAACCGCTCGGCCACAACGGCCGGACAGTATTTAAATAATTTACGTTAAAGAAGAACAGAAAATACGTGCAGATGCATTGTAATGTTTACCAAAAGGAAGAGTCGAATTATCTTTGTGTAAGGCAGAGATTGTGGATGTAAAGATTTGCTGAAAACATAGCACGAGAGGTACGCTTCTTTCTCATAGTGAGCCATTGCTGCTAACAAATGTGTATCAACAAAATGATCTTTACCGATATTAACTTATTCAAATTTAAATAAGGGAGTTTTAATATTGGCGTTTGCTCGACTATAGCATTGGACTTCCACCTTTGCAAGTCTCCTCTTTCATCATATGAAATGTTTTTTCTTTGATCGATTGTTGACCTAATCCCAACAATTGTAATAAGGTATTTGACCTCTGAATACTTTTATTAACATAAAAATGACAATCATTACACTTCGAAGGGTCATACTGAACCTTTGTGCAATATTATTTTACTGAGATTCCTTACACTTATCAGAAATGAGTGCATCTCTTGTATGTTTTTCCCGTTGGGATGCCTTTGAGAGGGTGAATATCAAACTGGTGAATAGTTCCCACAAAATCGATTATTTATCACACAAAATGTTAGTTCAGCAACAAGTAAATTATCGTAACATCTGGAAAAAATCTTTGTTTACTGTGGTCCCTTACACACAAAATGCACAAATTAAATTTATTAAATGGCTCAGCAAGAACACCTCTCAGAGAAAGGTGGGGTAGGACGTTTGAAATTGATGAAGAAACATTATTATCTCACAGTCGGTCATATTTGGGCTGGTGCTGACGGAATAGGGCATGGACAACTCTGATCTAGGTCCAACATACTGCTAAGAATTAATTTTTTTCTGATAGAACCTGATCAGGGCTACTTTTATCGAGTATGTGGGATATAATTCTACTCGAGATCACTAGTACGGTGTGGTTAAGTTGGGGGCTGGAAGTGGGTAAAGGAAACAGGAACAACCAATTCAGCAGAATTGGACACAAAAAACTGATATTAGTGACACTGTCATTCGTTGTGGTCAAAGAATCGGGCCCTCCTTGGGCAACATGATAATTAACTGTAAAACACAGGTAGTGCCACATTATGTCCAACACCATTCAGAGTCAAAGAAGGAACAAATGTGACTACCAAACATTGTGATATTGCTTCGGAAAATAAAAGCAGGTCATGTTTGAATTCTAATGGTAAGACTTGCAGAAGACGACAGGAAGAAGAAACAGTTAATGGACTCAAATTTACGACGAAACAACACCTGGAACCATCACTCAAAAAGTCACCAAGTCCACTGTACTGGTAAAAGGGAGATGTTGCTTTCGATGGCTAGCCGATCGAGTGAAGCAGAAAGATCGGGATATCTCAGAATTCTTGACTTGCTCTTTTACCGGACATCTCTGAAATGCCATCTGAGATATTGAAGGGAAGAGTGGGGGCTTAGTGTTCCTACGTTCTGAAGACACTTCTCTGATCCATCCTAAGACGCTCTAAAACACACTCCCTCCTTTCCATACCATAATATCAGCGAGTCGGACAATCCCTACAAGCATCAGCATATGTCCAAAATATGGCACTGAGACCGATGTAATTGTCACATAAGCAACTAAGGAAATCATGAATTATGAGCTGGGCGGAAGATATACTCATTTTAATGGAACATATCACAAATTCTTCCTACACTTGTGTACGAATGTGTGTCAAGTGGAAAACGCATGGAAAGTGAAGGAAATTCTGAAAGCGGAAACAAACAGCTATTCTATCTCACACTATATCAAGCAAGAAAAATATTTTGCAGAAGAAGACCTGACACAGATTATTGATTAACTACTTTGGATACCAAAAACGAAAATGATTTGCTATACACACTTTGGTGTCACAAAATGTGCTAGTTACACTAGTAGTGTGACTCCCATAACACAAGACGAAAAGTACGGAATGTTTTGTGATCTTATTTAGTATGTCAAGGAACAAAAGCAAATAATGAGTACAGAAAAGGAAAGTTACATCTAATAGTCCCCATTGACGGGTTAGAAATAATTGCTTTGAATATTTATGGTGCTTTGCCAAAAGGGCGAGGAGGTGCAAAATTAGATGCAACATAGAACATAATAAGCACTGTGAATTATAAGAAGTTCAGTGACAACTACTTTGTGCTGGACGGGACACCGGGCACAATACTGTCACATCACAGAAGTCAGTTTAGTTGCAAATAATGTTGCAATTTATAGTACATTCAGGGATTAATCAGACACTTATATCAAAATTCCAACCAGAAACCAGCCCAGCAGCACACAACTTTTCTGAAATTCTCTGGTTTATGAGACGATATTGCTCAGAATACCAAAGAAGATAGTTTGACTATCTAAAACATCTAAATCAGTTTCTAGAGAACATGAAAAAGCAATCACCCTCATACTCAGGTTTTACACCATATGAGCCAAGTCACAATATGTTCCTAGAATACCATATAACATTATATTAATAAATACATTTGAAGATGTTGTTGTAATCTTCATTCCAAGGAATGGCTTGAGGAAACCCCCTGCATTGTTCTAACTGCTGAAAGCTTCTTCATCTCTGAATGACTACTGCAATCTGAACCAATTTGAACCTGCTTACTACTGTGAAGCTTTAATCCCCTTTTCTATTTTTACGCCTTGTCCCCCTCAAAATTGGCGACACTAGGCGTGTATTAATTGCTCAACATTCATTTTTAATCTTTCATACACAGCTGCTCTACACCAAATACCTTTAGAAAAGACTGCATATCACTTCAGTTTACATTAGATATAACCAATCGCTCTTTTTTCAGAAAGTGTTTCCTTATTATTCTATGTCATGTCAGCTTGGACCATCATTAGTTATTTTGGTGAGAAATACAAAACGCATCCACTAATTTTAGTATTTCATTTCGTAATATAATACCCTCAGTATCACATGATTTAATTCGACTACGTTCCGTTATCTTTGTTTCACATTTACGTGTATGTAAATAGAGCTGCTGCAGTGATTCTTAAATCATATAGAATCGAAAGAAGGTAACGAGGCATTCGGTCCGAAATATGTACAAAAGATTGTTGCTTCAGCTAAAGCTAGGACCCAACTCCATGTCTCCAATGCATACCACTGACTTCTTTGATAATAAGGATGCTGCTGAAACATTTTTGCCAATGCAGGTGTAACAAATCCCGAAATGATCAAAGTGTCGCGTCTCAAGTAGCTATTAAAAATTCTTACTTTGAAAGAGAGGAATATGGATACTCAATGTATGCATTGGAGGAAATACCATAACTGATGCATGCCATTCTGTGCTTCATCAAGAAGGCCAACCATGTTTATCAGTCGCAAGACAGTAAGACTTATCGAAGTTGTCGCAATTTCTTCAACAGGATAAGTAAATTTACAGTAGATTTTGCAACATATGATCGCGAGAAAAAGTTGTACACGAAACAGAAAAAAATTATGAGAGACTTTTTCTATGAAATTAATTTTGTTATTCTTTCGTACGAAATTTAAAATTTATGAGAGATGAAATAGGCAAGAACTTACTGATTGTCTCGTTACGGCAAGTTACTCTGTAACTACAAGACATGATCTCAAGATGGGTAATATTACACGAAACCAGTCATTTTGAAGTAAAAATAGACATCGACAGACGAAAAATAAGCCTATTTTGAATAAATTAGGTTTGGGAATAAATCTCTGTGACAAATACGTCTAGTTTTAATGAAATATAACAAACGGTATCACCAATGTAGTATTGGAGGGCAGTGTGGAGGGTAAAAATCGTAGAGGGAGACCAAGAGATGAATACACTAAGAAGATTAAGAAGGATGTAGGTTGAAGTAGGTACTGGGAGATGAAGAAGCTTGCACAGGATAGAGTAGCATGGCGAGCTGTATCAAACCAGTCTCAGGACTGAAGACCACAACAACAACAACAACAGGTTTTTGGTGATTAGAGTTCTATTAGTTAAAACATTATTGTTGTATATCTATTCTTATATTACCACTAATAAATCTTAGTGCCTGAGTACTAACGGCTGATGGAAGAAATTTTTTGTATTGACATTTGAACCAGTCAGTTTCCTGGCACCAAACGCGTTTTTAATAAATGATGTATATAAGGTGGACAGCATTATTTAACCATATCAGAAATCGTTCTCAATTTCTTGGGTGTAAACAAGTAATGTACAGAGAGGTATATTGCTTTTTTGATTCTCCTGACAATTGTGAGATTTGGCGCTTACTCCGTTGGACATTTCCATTTACCATTTCTTGTCAGTCTGTGAAGCATGTGTGGGTTATATGCTGTTTCAGCTCGCCCGCTGGGCTGCGCGGGATGTTTACGGGGCGGGAGCCGTGCGGTTCCTAAAGACCCTTGGAAGATTTGGAGAGGAGTGGGTGGAATCGATAGGAACGCAGATAGGACCCCCTCGCGGCACATCGCCCTTTAAACTCATTGATTCTGCACGGCCGCTAATTCACGGCGCTCGATATGCACTTCCCTTCCTGCCGACGGAAAGGGGGGAGACCGTCATGCTCCCTGGGGAGAGAGTCCGGACCGGAATAGCCAAGAGACCGCGGTGGCAGCGGAAGGAAAGGGTGGAGAGGGGAGGAGAGAATGGCAGGGTGACGGACCTTCTGGAAGGACGGGGTTTACGTCGCAGGCACAGAACCTGGCCCACCATTCAGCTTCGCTTCCGCGTATGGATGAATAGTTACTCGCTGAATTGTGCTATCTTGTACAGAACAACGATAGAGTGACAGGCACAGAAATGAAAGGGAATTTGTTTGGATTTTATACCACGACTAAATGGTCACTCTTAATAAACTGACCCTGTACTCGAGCGGTAACCGAATCTCGTTTCTTACACTGAAAGAATTTTGGTGTATTTTTCTAGAGTGGTTAAGGGGATGGACCAGGGAGGCTGATATTCATAATTTTTTCAATGAAGTAGCAAACGAAGTACAAGACTGACTACAGATATTTATTGCACACCCTTAGGAATGATTTGTGTGTTGCACCCAGAAGACACTACAACACTATGCGACATCGACGAAACGCCTTATCGGAGTGCGAGGGCTGTTGGTGGGAGGTCTGAATGGATTAATTTTCAACCTAGAACTAAATTTCAAAAACTGTTGTTAAACTAATAACCATATCTAAAGTGTAAGTGTAGATATTTAATTTTCTTTTTCAAAATTGGGGCACATTGAAATATAAGTCAGTTTTCTGTCAAAAAGTTGTCATAAGAAGGTGCAACAAAAATCGAAACTAAAGTATATCGTAAAAGCCCTACCTGCTACAGCGTTCAAATGTGCATTAAAGAGACAGAGAGAGAGAGAGAGAGAGAGAGAGAGAGAGAGAGAGAGAGAGAGAGAGAGCGGTGGGATTAGTATAATCTGTGCTTACTTGCTTTCTTTCATTTCTGAAACCCGTGTTAGAACTGACTTGGCAACAAATGTATGTACAAAAAGTGACAACACAGAAAACATGCTACAATGGAAGTACTTTTCTTCCAGTACTATTTACATGAAGACCTAGAAAATGAGGTCACTTGAGTACTATAATGCAGTTAAATATATCTCTACCATTTTTTTTTTTTTTTACACTTGAGAGCAACAGATTTTTCTCACGTGTTCCCAACTGAGGAACATTATATCTGGTTTCATGGCGGATCTCTCAAACGTAAGTACTTTTTTATTTTAGTAGGAAGGCAGATGCAGAAGAAAACCGCATCGCCGCTATAGGGCGCCCATATTTGGGGTGTAATTGGTGTTAGTGGAGGAAGAAGAGTATGCAAACTTATGTCTAAAAAATATGAACAAGTTTCATTCCACCTTAGTACTCATCTGGCTGGCTTACAAAGTGGAAAACAGTGCTATGGTTTTCAGAGACGTCAAGAATCATAAACCCGACAGTTTTCTTCATAATGACACGTAGAGTGATTCTGCAAGTGCCAATAGTGTACCGACTAATATACTTCATTTAGATGCATAAAACATTTTTCTAAATCATACCACATATTCTTCCCTATTATGTTAAGTAGGGTGTTTTTATCGTGATTTTCATTAAACTATATTATTTAGATCTATTTAGTCTCATACTATGCAAGATAAGTCTACATGCACATCAAACTGTCCTAAAATACATGTCTTAATTAACAGCTTTAATACAGTAATGTGCAAAATGTAGCTGACAAGTAATGCTGATTGTAATTAACGTGTTACTGTGTAATCATTCATCCAGTAAATATTGATGTAACTCCTATGATTGGCAGGCAACATTCAAGCTTAAGCCTCCTTTCCGATTTTAATATTGAATTATGCAACAGATGCGGCATCACATGTTCTTCTCTTACGTGTGATTGAAGTGTGGGGATGAACGAAGTTGGGCAGTGATTAGCACGCTGGGCTTGCATTAAGCAGGACGACTATTGAAACTGCCATACGTTCATTCGTATTTAAGCTTTAAGTGATTTCCCTAAACCACTCCTAGCAAATCCCGAGTTGGTTCCTATGAAAGTATTTGTTCCCAATGCTCGAAACATTCCGAGCATGGGCTCTATTTCTAATAACCTCTCTTCACATGTCAGGTGAAGTATGTTTGCTGTTATTTTGTCTCTTTTGTGTTACTCGTACAGTGTCCAGTTACCGTGTAGTTACTTTTTGTATTTGATAGACAAGGCTCTAACTTGTAATGATTATCACACAGATAACAGTACATACGGCTCTCAAATATCACGTGATCTTAAGTTATTTTGAGTGCCCCACATTAATAGTGAATTGTTAAGTTTTGCTCTTCCAACAAAGGTATGTCAGTTCCATGATTAACAAGACAGACCACTGTTTATTAAAGTTGTTCGCTGATATTTCTTGGACATTGATAAGTACTGTGAAAGAATACGAAGAATTCTCATATTATTTCTCTAGATTTAGCTTGGTTAATTATTTTAGGAAAATATCTCTCCAAATAATGTTTGAAAATGCGACGTTCTGCTAAAATTTACCAAGGGAGTGAACTGATTCATGATAGATTCCGCGAAGATTAAAAGGCAGGTTAGCGTTTTCAGACTGAATTTTCTCTCTGCAGGAGAGAGTCTGTTGATCTGAAACTTTGTTGCAGATAAAAAGTCTGCTTCGGAACTGCAATCGACCCTGGGACTTCCGTCTAATGAACGGAAATGTTCTAGCGACTGAGTTATGCAAGCACGACTCACGATCTCCGAGGCTGTGGCGTTGCTATGTCTCCTCAATATACTGTCGTCCAGGTGGGTTAGTCCCGCGAGATCTGCAGAAGTACGTCTGTGTAGTATGGGAGGCAGCAGACAAGTACTGGCGGTAAGTAAGCTGTGGAGGCGGGACGTGAGCGATGCTTGGATAGCTCACTATGTTGAGCACTTTCTAGTGAAAGGTAAAGGTTCCCGGTTCGAATCACTAAAAATCAGGCGCTTTTGTTCCTTCAAGTTGAACGCTGTCTTTTGAACTTAGTGACATATACAATTTTGTAGATTTCTTTTTAAAAATTTTGACAACAACATTCAAAATGTTAACGTAACGTATTTAGAAACTTAGTTCATTATAGGACTGTTGCCGTAGTAAGGTGAAGTCCTTATTGTAGATCAAACGGAAGAGTTCTGCCATCTCATGCTGTACATCAAGAACACTGTGACTGTATAACATGACGACTTAAATTAATCATAAATTATCAATACACTTACAGAATGAAAAAAAAACAGCCGTTGATGCGCCTAGAATGCACTCAAAGCGGTAGAAATTTGTCGACTTCGCGTTTGTAATCTCGCAATCAAACGCAGAGAAACAGTGCATGGTTCCGTAAGCAGGATTTACAGCGACCCACCCCGAGGCTCTCCAGTGAAACAGCTGGAGATGAAGCAGTAATCGCAACACCCCGCACCCCCTCTGCATATTCATACGGTCCCATTCACGGGACACGAGCAAACAGTAATTCGGTGCGCTGCGGCAGCGGTCACTCTATTTGCACAGCCTTATTGGGTTCGTTTATTCTCGACATGCAGTGCTAAAACTGAACATTCAATCAGTGATCATTACCAGGACCTGTAATTATAACACACTCTTGTTTGTGTCGCTAATTACCAAAGTGAGCGGCAAAACAAATACGGTCACACAAAAAACGTCAATAAGCGATAACTGCAGAAACAACGTTACACAACGCTAACAGGAAGTAAGCAAATTCATTAAATTAATGGAGGTTAATCCATCATTCAATAGTAAAAGGCCAATCAGTGTAGACTATCAGTCCATAACTTACACAGTGTTGTGTAGGTCATCCTAATTTTGAGACATTTTTGCGTTTACTTCATGAGAAAGGGATATCCTTCTCAAAAGATGGATGGGATGGCTCTGAGCACTATGGGACTTAACATCTTAGATTATCAGTCCCCTAGAACTTAGAACTACTTAAACCTACCTAACCTAAGGACATCACACAACACCCAGCCATCACGAGGCAGAGAAAATCCCTGACCCCGCCGGGAATCTAACCCGGGAACCCGGGCTTGGGAATCGAGAACGCTACCGCATGACCACGACATGCGGGCTTCTCAAAAGAAAAAGAAATTTATTGCCTGCTTGCCACATCCTTACTTAAGTGACAGCTGTTGACAATATTTCCCATCCAGCCCTTTCATTCCAGTTTTTTTTAATGAAAGTGGTATGCATTTTTTGTGAAAGTACAGTTAAGAAACAACCAGAAAAATTTCAATGAAGAATGGGGTTCAGTCAAGGTGATCCTCAACAAAATAGTGACATAATCCACTTTCGAATTCTAAGTCACACTTAATACACGCAAATGACTGCCTCTATTCCTTCTTTTCTAAAGTCTTTACCCAACTAACACATTCAATTTGTGATAATAACTTTTGTTACACCTTCTGCTATCCAATAGTCTCTTTATTTCGCAGGGAATATTGATTCACTGTAACACTTGGTAGTTTGAAATTCGAGTCTACACTGGGTACTCGCAAAATGCACAACACACCACGAGATTAATCAAGATAGTTCAGGGTCAAGACAGTCCATCAACTATCCATAGAACAGCAATCCAAAAAACATTCCAATTGAGTCCAGTAAACTGCCAGCGCATGACAGCATGGTGTACGGGAGGTAAAGACTTACGCACATCACGATGCCGAGTGTCATCAGCAACCTGGTAGTCCAGTTTTACATTTGGCTTAACTTCAGCGGCCAAGTCCATGTGATCGCATGCTTGCGCCTCTTACAGTACGCTAGGGGAGTTGCTAGTGAACGTCGAAGTGTGTCGATCTCAGTGTCAGATGCTAGTGATATAGCATCCTTCCCACCTTCAATCAGCCACTGTTGGTATCACAATCGTTGCATATGTAGACAGAAGGTATGGTGGGCCAAGCCAAATAAGAATTCGCTGTCGTTCTCGCCATCTGGTACCGTTGTGTCCTCTACTTGCGTCGGTGATATATTGCTGATTCATAAATCAGCTTGAGCCAGAATTCTTGTCTCCTGGACCAGTCTGGAAGTGAGTGATCTTAGAGCTGGGAAGTGTCCCATTCCATGGGGCACGAGCTCTGACTGAGCTGAAGAGGGATTTCGATCTACCACACTTCTAATGTCGTATTGAGCTGCCTCCTTCGGGGCTGGTGGTTGTCTCGACGGGGAAGCCACTAAGTGTGTGTGCAATTGGCTGGGTGCCACACCAACATGGAGGCACTGGCGTCCACTGTGTGCATGTGTCATCCGTGAACAGCTCTGATGACACCTGGTATCCATAACAGATCGTCTTGAAGGTTCTAGACAAACCCCTTATTTGGGGGAGATAGTTGTACTGGTGTGGGCATGTTGTAAGTGTTTGGAAGTCCCAAATGGTCCGGGGTCGGCAGCGATGCTGCAGGTCCGCTGGTGTGCGCCCCACATCTGTGAGGTGGTCCTATAGGGGGCTAGGAACTGAGTCAGGGTATTTATTAACTGTAGTCTCACGAAATGCATACTACTCGGCTTTGAGTGGACCTGAAAACATCCTCCTAAACTTGAAAGTGGACCAACCATTCGTCTTCAGCAGTGGAGGCTGGGTGGGGTGGCGCAGTGGTCAGTGAGTTCAGTCGTTTCGAGTGCAGAAATTCAAGAACACGCTGGATGAACGTTGAGAACCGTCACCCGAAACGAGTGTTTTTGGCCCCCCTCAATGGCGATTATCATCTTCAAGGTGCTTATAGTTTTAATGTAGTATTTGACATTCGGAACAAGTAATGGAACATGAAAAGTGAGTCTATGATCTGGTGTCACATCTGTGTGAGGCATTGGCAGGCGAAGCCCACATGGGCGCACTGCCATTGGCGCTGAAGCGTTAACCAGGCTTCGAAGCATTGTCGGGGGGTGCTGACTGGGTTGACACTCATGTCTCACAGGAACAGGCTGTCCCCTTGATGTCCTGCGTGATGTCGGGTCAGTAAGCCTGCCGACTTCCTAGCACATTCACGCTTGTCATTTTCCAGTGAGCAGAGCGCAGCAGGTTTACGACCTGCTGACGCAGTGACGACGGGAGGACCACCCGACAGTCGTCGTCTGGTGTCTCCAGTATGTACGAATTCATCGGACGCCACTAACTTATAACTATTGTATTTTCATTAAAGAACTCAACATTGTTGTTTGTATAGTTAATAGTGATCCGTGGTTCGTACAAATTAACTAAGCTACACAGGACAATTTGCCTTGTGATGATGCACAAATGAATACTAACGCTGTCTTTGTCGTACACTTGTACTTGATAACCTCTTTTAAAATTATTTTGGAAGTGGGTATCAGTATCTTATCATGCTCAAATGAATACTAACGCTGTCTTTGTCGTACACTTGTACTTGATAACCTCTTTTAAAATTAGTTTGGAGGTGGGCATCAGTATCTTATCTTTTTACTGTCATTCATTTGCATCTGTTGGTTAATATGTAATAAATTACTAGTTATTTAATTTTTAAATGAACTTTTAGACTTCTTCACGTTGACGTTTATAATATTCGTGATATGACTTTATGTCCAGAAACTGTAACTTGGCCTGAAGCACGTTTCCTGGACGACAGATTATATATTTTTCTTCCTGTAAGAGGAACTATGCTCTGTCTGCACTGTGGTCAGTGTTCAGGTGTGTAGGTACTATGAGTAACAAATGCACTTTACGCTATAGGGGTAATCGTATACACTTTTTTGGTGTGTGTGTGCGTGTGTGCGCGCGGTGCGCGTGTGAGCATGGTTGTGTAGAGGGTGGTGGGAGGGAGGGGGAGATGGTAGAGAGGGAGGCGTGTGAGAAGGTCATACAGCTTGGGTCCACCGTTTGCAGTCTACGGCGAACCTCTTTAATGTGGTTTCTATCATAGCAGTCTATCACTGATTTGAATTAATTACTTAAATTTATAACACAACTACTTTGTCAGTGAACATTGGCACTTGTAACGTCGTCATAAACGGAGTCACGTCTTCCTACAACTATCGAGCACTAATCTACGTGAAGTTTAAGAACAAATACAAACCGTAACAGTTACGGTGCCTTTGTCTGTCATGATACTTTCAACAGCTTTATACTTTAAACGATACTGTCTCGTTATTAGTAAACATTTCATTTGTAGGCAATTTGGAGTCCAGGAAATTATCGACTTTGCTCTGTTTCTGACTAAGGATTTCTCTAGACTTCCCTCGGATGTACGGAAAATCCTGCGTAACTGGAACTACTACGTCCACTACTGCTAGGTCGCCTGGTGTTTGAGTGATAGGATCTATAACGGATCGAATCTCGAACAACACTCTTTCACTTTAACCACTCTTCCTCATTTCTCACGGACAGTGAAATGTGAAATATATTTATATGTGTAAGCATCTGCAATTTATATACAATTAATTGTCAGATATAAAGGGCACTGTGTTTTACCTCACTTTAACTGCGTTAAAGATGTAGCTCTAAATTAACAAACTTTCAGCACGGAATGGTAGTGGGAGCTGTGCGCATGGGAATTCCATTTGGAAAATCGTTAGGGAATTCATTATTCTGATAGCTACAGCGTCAAGAGTGCGCCGAAATACCACGTTTCTGCCATTACCTCTCACCACGGTTAACGCAGTGGCTAAAGGCCTTTACTTAACGTCTGAGAGCAACGGCGTTTGCGTAGAGTTGTCAGTGCTAACAACAAGCATCACTGCGTGAAGTAACCGCAGAAATCAATATGGGACGTATGGCGAACGTATCTGTTAGGACAGTGCTGCAAGTTTCGGCGTTAATGGACTAAGACAGAAATCGAACGACACGGGTGCCTTTGTTAACAGCACGACACCGCCTGAAGAGGCTTTCCTGGGTTACTAACCATACAGGTGGGACGCTATACTACAGGAAAATGGCCGGCTGACCAGATGAGTTCCGAAATCAGTTGGTAAGAGCTGATGGCAGGGTTGGCATGTGCCACAGATCCAACGAAGCCAAGGATAGGTTGTCAACAAGGCACTATGCAAGCTCGTGGTGGCTTCATAATGGCGTGAGTTGTGTTCATATGAAATGGATTGGGTCCTGTGAACCAAAGGAACAGATAATTGACTGGAAATGACTATGTTTCTTCGAGACCATTGACAGTCATTCATGAACTGTTTTTCCAAACAAAGATGAAATTTTCATGGATGTTCGAAGTCACCAGACCACAGCTGTTCGCAGCTGGTTTGAAGAACATTCCGGACAATGCGAGGGAATGATTTCGCCATCCATATCACCCAGCACGAATCCCATGCAACACTAATGGGACATAATAGAGAGGTCAGTTCATGAACAAAATGTTGTACCATCAACACTTTCCCAATTATGGACGTCTATAGAGGCAGCATGGCTCAATATTTATGCAGGAGACTTCTAGCGTCAATCTGAGTCCAAGCCACCTCGAGCTGCTGAACTATGCCGGGGAAAAGGAAGTCCGACACGATATTAGGAGGCTTCAAATGACTTTTCTCACCTCAGTGTGTGACGTGAACAGCGCCAGGACATTGACACTTCGCCTGATCGGTGAGATGTTTAGTGATTAGTAGATTGCATTGGCAGTTAAGAGGAGTTCAGATCCCCATTCTGCTACCCAGATTTGGCTTCTCCTTGATTTCCCTGAATCGCACCCAGTAGCCGCCGGGATGGATTCATTGAAAAGAGAGCGTAGGTAAGCTCTTTCGCCATCCGTTCGTACTCTGAGGTAGTACTGCGTCTCTGCATACCGCTCAGTTGACATGACGTAAAACAGTAATCTTTTTTTCCATTTTTGACAGACTTTGAGAGGGACTTCATTGTGTGTCTCCGCGTGACCAGCCGGTCTAATACCCAGACTTGTGGGGCATTTGGTGGTGGTAATGGTCTGATATGACTGAAGAAAAACTCAGATAACAATATTGCTGTATTTCATCACCTGATTTCTTATCTGATTGCTGGTAAAAATGAAGTGTTATTTTCCCTATATTCGTATTTTTGTTGTACGAATAAACAAAGTCAACGTTGAGCTAAATATAATGGTTCATGAAAAAGCTTCGATTTTAGAGCACTGGTGCAGCGTATAAGCACCAAGCTCGACTCATACGCTGGTGTGTAAACATCGACATGTAGGCAGGGAAACATCGTGGTCTTTCAACAATAATTTTTTGATCTGCCCCAGAAGTTATAATTAAACTGCAATTACTCACAATGTCCAGTGTGTTCTGCAGTTATCATATGGCAGCAAAACTTCGTTGGTTTGCTAATGCGTTAATGCGGAACCGATTTACGTTCGAACAAAAAAAAAAGTTCAAATGGCTCTGAGCGCTAAGGGACTTAATTCATTTGGTCATCAGTCACCGAGACTAACCTAAGGACATCACACATATCCATGCCCGAGGCAGGATTCGAACCTGTGACCGTAGCAGTCACGCGGTTCCGGACTGAAGCGTCTAGAACCGCTCGGCCACCGAGACCGGCTGCGTTCGAACGAAATGGTTCTAATCTTAGTCACAAGGTGCGAATCTGGAACTCTGAATGAAGGAAATATGTGTAGAAATGTTTCCATATATAATGGTTTAGGAACGGGACGTGGGCGTGAAAGGTCAAACAAGCTAAAAGGGCATGCTTCTTATTTTGTTATCAGCCTCTGCTTACACAATTTGCTCATTATGAGCACAGGAGTCGGCAACGAGATGCTGCATCTATAAAAAGACGTGATCAACAGTTGACAGCACATATTCCAATGAAATCTCAGCATCGTCTTCCTGCACACTGGCCTGAAGATCAGGTAGAGACCGAGGTGAACGACTGACGTAGATTCAGCTTGCAGGCCGTGCATATGAAAAACCTCTAATTATAACACGTTCGACGAAGGTTATATTAAGCAGATCTTTCAGTGGACGAGCGATATGAGGTGTTGCCTCGTCCTGCATGAAAACAGTGGTTTCCACACAGTTGCGTTCTTCCAAATTAGGACTCACATACTGTACAAGGAGGACTCGATAACGTGTGATCATCACGGTGCACCTGACAGGCCCTCTGGATGTATTATTTTCAAATGAACTTGCGGGCAATAAAGGTGCTTGTGACTCACACCACACAGTCATATAGGGTGAGTTTAATGGCATTTTGCGCACATCGCACTGTTTAAGAGTATCCCAAATACGGCAGATATGTGTATTCGCTGCACCATCAAGTGTTAAAGGTGAGCCGCCGCTCCACAAAATATTGGGTGGCTGTATCTCATCAACTTCCACCCGTTTCAGAAACCTAAGATCAAATTCAAAACGTTGCTGCGGTCCTGAAGTTTTAGTTGTCACCCTGTCTGGATCTTGTGGATATATCACTGAAATACAGACCACAATCTTTCTCTGCTGTCGACAGTGGCACAGACAATTCTCGTGGCACTGTGAGACAACTGGAGCTGCCCGGGCAAGTGCTGCATTGTCATTTACAGCAACAGCCACTTCGTCAGTAACTTCCAGCCGGATAGGACGCCTTCCTCTTCCAGTTGCCACACCATGCTCACCCATGTCTTTGAAACACATTATTATCATCTTTAAACCATTTAATAACGTCGAGCGTCCACTGAGACATTTCAGTCAGCGATGCTCTCTTAATGCAGCACTGTAATTTCTGCTGTTCACATGAAACAGGTTCACTAACACACATGGACTTTCTTCTAGATAGCGTTATGACATAAATGACATGGTGGGTGTCACACAGTTATACAAATGGTGCAGAGCACCAGATTTCCATCTGGTGGCCAAAATTATAACTAAAGTTTTCCTGCGTAAATCGGTTCCACATTAACGCGTTAGTATAGCTACGAAGTATCGCTACCTTACATAACTGTAGCTCACGCTGTACCTCAGCCAGTAGCTAACCATTATATATATTCTGCTTCTATTACTTGAATATCAGTGGAAATATGTTATTTTCCTTTGCTTCAGGTAATTTTACTTGTCTACAGTTTAATTTTTTTCCATTGTTTTCTAGGCGCTTTAGTTCGGAACCGCGCGACTGCTACGGTTGCAGGTTCGAATCCTGCCTCGGGCATGGATTTGTGTGATGTCCTTATGTTAGTTAGACATAAGTAGTTCTAAGTTCTAGGGGACTGATAACCTCAGATGTTAAGTCGCATAGTGCTCAGAGCCATTTGAACCATTGTCCATTGTTTTCACTGCTGTGTCTGAGGGCAAATATTTTGCTTTACCGTTTGTACTCACGTGTCCTCGTAGTACTACGGGAAACCAGTGGGGCCAACACAACTTGTACAACTACACTAGCATCGCTACTCTGCAAATCACACACACAGGTTTCACTGAACTACCTTCGTACTAATTCTCCAACATTCAACTTTAGAACAGCGAACAGAAAAAAACGAACACCAGGATGTTTCCGTGAGTTCTGACTTCCCTTTTGTTATTGTGATGATCATTTCTCCCTCCGTAGGTTTGGTATCGATAGCTACGATGCCACAACGTAGGTTCGCTCTGCTAGGTTGGTACTACGACATCGACACTGACGGGAGCGCCCGGTAGCCGCCGCTGTGGTCTACGAGCGCCGCTCCGGCTTCTGCCCATTTCAACCCGAACAGACGACCAAGCAACATTGTTTCTATTTCATAGTGGGCGAGCCACTACAGATTTTGCCTGTGTAACTTCTGTGAGCT
Organism: Schistocerca gregaria; assembly: GCF_023897955.1. Classification (NCBI taxonomy): domain Eukaryota; kingdom Metazoa; phylum Arthropoda; class Insecta; order Orthoptera; family Acrididae; genus Schistocerca; species Schistocerca gregaria. The sequence goes on from NC_064923.1 coordinate 333,479,611, forward strand.
TTGAGACATCCGGCTTCGCACCTACACCAAAGGTGATTTAAATTTACACGCAGTACCGTAACATTTCACCTTTCCCTGCTCCTACTCACTTCCTACATTCGGCTTACCCTTCAGTTTACAGGAGACAGACCCACGCGCCGCTTTCCAAGCGGGATACAATAGTAGGTTCTAGTCAACAAAATATATTCGCATTCGGAGGAGAAAGTTGGTGGTAGAAATTTCGTGAGCAAATAGCGTCGCATCGAAAAATGCTTTTGTTTTGGTGATTTATACCCCAAATCCTGTGTAATGTCTGTGACACTCTCTGCCCCATTTCTAGGTAACACAAAACATTCTGCTATTCTCTCAACTTTCTCGATGCACTCCGCTGATATTATCGGGCAAGCATCCCGCTCCGCGCAGTTCTTTGCTTGTAAAATTGCAATCAGGAGACACTCATTCAATGCACAGTAATTACAAATATTCAGCGACAACTTATATACAATAAATCGAAATGCACCTTGGAGAAATGGTAAGTTCATTTGTGCATTGAAGCAAAGGCGTATGTTGATGAGTGAAATACGTTCTCGGCTACTTAGCAGTTATTATAAACGGTTTTGCCAAGGAATTACATTCATAAGTAGAAGAAACCGCGTGCATTTGCATTACATCTTTCCTCAAAAACGTTAAAAAGTCTGGCGGATGTTTAAAGTGAGACATCTGTTTGGTATGACTGGTAAACTGCCACAGTAAACTGATTTCTGGCTCACAAAATGGAAAAGACGTAGGGAATAAAGAGTGCGGTGGCTGTTTTATGTTTGTGGGGCACAGACAACCCCGTTTCATAGATCATAAAGGATTTTACGACTTGCCACGCCCTGAAATGAATTCCATCAGTTGGTTCCCTTACGTCTGAGTATCACTACAGTGCTAGGAAATTATTTACTATCGTTAACCAGAGCGGGAAATTCGATGTTATAACCATGTAAATTACAGAAAGTATGTGGTATATAGGAAATTCACGTAAGTTTGATTCTCCAGTAACACGTAGAGTGATAATATTGCCAGGCAGTCAGTACACTATGTCGTGCTGTTATAACGCAAGTTATGAGTGTATATATGTATTCTGTTCTTGACTCACCACATAGATTCCCCCTTTCCCAGCGGAGTCCACTCACCTGCAAAAACGAAAAGTAACGAAATTATTAGATAGATACGTACACATATTTCATTGAAATACAGGGTGATTATAATTAAACTTTCAAATCTCTGTAGACATAACACCACAAGTCACAATGACGTCAAATTGCAACGGAATATTATCGGAGAAGTGGAAAAACGTACGGCAGAAGAAAAAAAAACGTTGCGTGAAAAATCGATCAACAGAAGGCACTATGTGAGTCAGAATATATAAATGAAAACACTTGTTATGCGCACGACCCACTGAAGTTTGTATAAAGTCGCCGGGTAAACGGCTTTGCCTCTTTTCGCGTCTGCGACGTTCGCCATGACTGTTTCCATGCAGGATGGCGCTCTGCTTGTAAAGCTGTATTGCAAGAATGCTGACTGTGCATACGTTGCTCTACGGAAGTTCCAGACACTGAAGGTTTTGAGTAAAGGAGTTGGTCCTCTGACTGCCTGCGTCTGGAGTAAATGATTCCGAAATTCGAGAAGACGTGTTCTTTTGGTGTGCAAACTGATAGAGGGAGGGAACCAATTGATTCGACGTCAGTGGAGGCAGTGGCCAGAGCAATGCAGGACGAGACGAGTGGTGGTGCGCAAACGTGTAGTGAATGGATAATTGCCCGAACACTGGACATATCCTTGAGCACGGTGCGTAAAATCCCACAAAATTCTTTGCACGAGTTGCTTCCTTTTGACTTGCCAACGAGAGAGACCTTTGCTTTAGAATTTCTTTCTCCCATGAAAGTGAGCAAAGACTGGCCTGGAAGATTTTGTGGACTGACGAAGCCCACTTCCATGTGACAGGAGATGTCAGTACACAGAACTGTCGAATATGGGCAACGCAAAATCCACACCTAGGTCAACCAGTACCTCTTCATCCTGATAAGGTCACTGAGTTGCGCGGGTTTACGACATTATTTATCATAGGGACATATTTTTTCGAAGAGTCAGGTGTTTCCGATCCTGTTACCTGTACCTTCACCGGTATGCGCTATGAGTGTCTTTTGCGGAACCACGTCATGCCACTCTCCAACGGCATGGGTGTGTGGATGGGATTATTTTGATGCAAGATGTCTCACCTCCGCACTTCGCAAATCCAGTTAAGGAGCTGCTGAAGCACCATTTCGGAAATGCTATAATTATCAGCAGCCATTTCCCTGCAGCCTGACCGTCCTGATCTTAATCCGTGTGCCTTCAGACTGTGGGCTACCTGAAAGATGTTGAGTTCAGTGTTCCGATTGCAAACTTAGCTGCATTGAAGGCAGGTATTCATTCTGACCGCGGAAAGATTTCGATCAGTTGTGGAAAATGCTTTTCCTAGATTTCATCTTGCTGCATCACAAGGATATTGAACGTGTTTTGCGCCAGTAACACGGAAATTAATAATCCGATTTGATTCTGAGTGATGCTTTTTATGCGGTTTTTAGCCTCGGGACCACTAAAAACCGATGGGAGTGATACATTTTATGCCTTATTTTTGGCCTCAGGACAATTAAAAAACGATTTTTCTCATCCGATGTGATATGACCTTACCGTGGTGGATAGACTTACATAACTAACACTATCACACCTGTACACTCAAACACACTGAGTAATGCAGTTTTTTTAACGTCAAACGTACCTTAGGCATTGTTGTATGATTCATTTATCATTTATAGTCCACCACTATTAAATTATAATGCTTACAGCGCCATCTATTGCTACATTTTGTAACTATTCATTTTTCTTCTGCCATATGTTTTCCCCTTTCTCCGATAATATTCCTCTGCAATTTGACTGTATTCCGACCAGTGTTGTTATTTCTACAGCGGCTATGGAAGTTTAACTTATATTATAATCACCTTGTACTTCCACAGATAAGCAACATAACAATTACATATGATGATCACGGCTCTTGACGTATTCGATTTCGTGCAGATACCTGGAAAGGAGAGTAACAAGCGAACAGCAATACCTGCTTCTAAAAATAGTTTAAGTTTAGGATATGTCAGTGCGAGTAATAGACTCAATGCCATTTCTGGCATTGGAAGTGTAAAATATTAAACATTATAGCTGAAGAATAATTTTATTTACTTGTGAACTATGTTATAGTTAAGGAAAGAAGACGCGAATTAAAAAGAACAGGTCAAACGTAATATGAAATATATGGTTACAAGTAATTCTATAAACTGAGACACCGGAAGGGGTCATCACACCACAATGTCACATTAAGTGTCAAATTAATTTACCACTCAAGGGTTGTATTTTCAGACGACAAAGATCAAAGACCACTTAACAGGTTACAGACAGTTCGTCAGAAAACTCTGAGGGCAACAGGCATTGAAACAAACATTTATATCCAGAGGGAATGCAAAGAGACATCCAACCAAATTGAAAACATGAAATGAAAAAGAACAGAAGAGAAACGCTGGTAAGTTTACGCGCTGTTAACTGCCAATTTTGGTTTGGTGGCGTTCGTTCCCAAGACGTTTGTGCTTTCTTAATATAACAGCTACGTTAGTGGAAAAATAAATAGGCTAATTTACATAACACGAGAGATCATCTGCAACGACCTTCGCAGGGATGTTGTCGATGTAGCTGTTTTATAATTTATACTGGACAACAAAGAGGCGACTCTGAAACAGAATAAAGGAAACATCTTCATACTCTATCCGTTAATGAAAAAAGGAGCTCCTCGATCAAATCCAGACGACCAAGTGACGCTAACCTTCCGCAGCGTCATTCTCTACCAAATGGTGCCGTTACGGAGTAATACGGAGGGGAACCTCTATTTCAGTTATTGTCAGCTCTCCAGAACTTGGAGCTGCCGCTCCTCATTCAGTTATCTAGTCAACTCGTGAAAGGGGCTTAGAGAGCCTCGTTCCAGTCCTTTCACCAAGAAAAAATCTTCAGTACTACCGGGAATTTAATGCAGGTTCTCCGCAAGGCAGTCTGACGCACTGATCACTCACCATCGGAGACTTGCTACACCTTAATAATAAAGTTAGTAATAATATTATTAATAATAATAGGTAGACAATTTAAGAAAATTCTTTCTACAACGAGCAGAAACTAGCAAAATACACAAAGCAATCACTCATAGAGATACATCGGCTACACCAGTGCAATATCATAGACACTTGTACAACCCTTTAGATCAAACAACGTCTACAGATACAAGGAAAGTAAATTGAAAAAAGAAAACACTACAAGGCAAGCACCCATATCATCTAACACAGCCACACATCGATCAAGACACATCCAACACATGGCTAAGAGAAGGCAATATATACATTGAGACGGAAGGATTCATGATTGCAATACAGGATCAAAAAATAAACACCAGATATTACAGCAAGCATATTAATAAAGATCCCAATGGCACAACAGATAAATGCAGACTATGCAAACAACTAATAGAAACAGTAGATCATATCACAAGCGGATTTACAATATTAGCAAATACAGAATACACCAGAAGACATGACAATATAGCAAAAATAATACATGAACAACTTGCAAAGAAACATAAACTAATAAAACACCACGTTCCCACGTACAAGTAAACACCACAAAATGTACTGGAGAATGATTAATACAAATTATACTGGAACAGAACCATTATAACAGATAAAACAACACCACATAAAAAACTTGACATCATACCCACCAATAAAAAGAAGAAATTAACACAACTAATCGAAATATCCATACCCAATACAACAAATATACAGAAGAAAACAGGAGAAAAAATTAAAAAATACATCCAACGGGCTGAGGAAGTCAAAGACATGTGGCGTCCTGATAAAGTTGACATTATACTAACTATACTATCTACTACAGGAGTTATACCACACAATATCCACCAGTATTGTTGTTGTTGTTGTTGTGGTCTTCAGTCCTGAGAATGGTTTGTTGCAGCTCTCCATGCTACTCTATCCTGTACAAGCTTCTTCATCTCCCAGAACCCACTGCAACCCACATCTTTCTGAATCTCCTTAGTGTAGTCATACCTTGGTCTCCCTCTACGATTTATACCCTCTACGCTGCCCTCCAATATTAAATTGGTGATCCCTTGATGCCTCAGAACATGTCCTACCAACCGATCCCTTCTTCTGGTCAAGTTGTGCCACAAACGACTCTTCTCCCCAATCCTATTCAATACTTCCTCATTAGTATGTGATCTACCCATCTAATCTTCAGCATTCTTCTGTAGCACCATATTTCTAAAGCTTCTATTCTCTTCTTGTTCAAAATGGTTCAAATGGCTCTGAGCACTATGAGACTCAACTGCTGTGGTCATCAGTACCCTAGAACTTAGAACTACTTAAACCTAACTAACCTAAGGACATCACACACATCCATGCCCGAGGCAGGATTCGAACCTGCGACCGTAGCAGTCGCACGGTTCCGGACTGCGCGCCTAGAACCGCGAGACCACCGCGGCCGGCTTCTCTTCTTGTCCAAACTATTTATCGTCCATGTTTCACTTCCATACATGGCTACACTGCATACAAATACTTTCAGAAGCGACTTGCTGACTCTTAAATCAATACTCGATGTTAACAAATTTCTCTTCTTCAGAAACGCTTTCCTTGCCATTGACAGTCTACATTTTATATCCTCTCTACTTCGACCATCATCAGTTATTTTGCTCCCCAAATAGCAAAACTCCTTTACTACTCAAGTGTCTCATTTCCTAATCTAATTTCCTCAGCATCACCCGACTTAATTCGACTACATTCCATTATTCTCGTTTTGTTTTTGTTTATGTGCATCTCATACCCTCTTTTCAAGACACTATCCATTCCGTTCAACTGCTCTTCCTAGTCCTTTGCTGTCTATGACCGAATTACGATGTCATCGGCGAACCGCAAAGTTTCTATTTCTTCTCCATGGATTTTAATACCTACTCCAAATTTTTCTATTGTTTCCTTTACTGCCTGCTCAATATTCAGATTGAATAACATCGGGGATAGACTACAACCCTGTCTCACTCCCTTCCCAACCACTGCTTCCCTTTCATGTCCCTCGACTCCTGTAACTGCCATCTGGTTTCTGTACATATTGTAAACAGCCTTTCGCTCCCTATATTTTACCCCTGCCACCTTCAGAATTTGAAAGAGAGTATTCCAGTCAACATTGTCAAAATCTTTCTCTAAGTCTACAAATGCTAGAAACGTAGGTTTGCCCTTCCTTAATCTAGCTTCTAAGATAAGTCGTAGGGTCAGTATTGCCACACGTGTTCCAACATTTCTACGGAATCCAAACTGATCTTCCCCGAGGTCGGCTTCTACTAGTTTTTTCATTTGTCTGTACAGAATTCATGTTAGTATTTTGCAGCTGTGACTTATTAAACTGATAGTTCGGTAATTTTCACATCTGTCAAAGTTCAAATGGCTCTGAGCACTATGGGACTTAACATCTATGGTCATCAGTCCCCTAGAACTTAGAACTACTTAAACCTAACTAACCTAAGGACATCACACAACACCCAGCCATCACGAGGCAGAGAAAATCCCTGACCCCGCCGGGAATCGAACCCGGGAACCCGGGCGTGGGAAGCGAGAACGCTACCGCACGACCACGAGAGGCGGGCACATCTGTCAACACCTGCTTTCTTTGGGATTGGAATTATTATATTCTTCTTGAAGTCTGAGGGTATTTCGCCTGTTTCATACATCTTGCTCACCAGATGGTAGAATTTTGTCAGGACTGGCTCTCCCAAGACCGTCAGTAGTTCCAATGGAATGTTGTCTACTTCGGGGGCCTTGTTTCGACTCAGGTCTTTCAGTGCTCTGTCAAACTCTTCACGCAGTATCGTATCTCCCATTCCGTCTTCATCTACATCCTCTTCCATTTCCATAATATTGTCCTCAAGTACATCGCCCTTATATAGACTCTCAATATACTCCTTCCACGTTTCTGCTTTCCCTTCTTTGCTTAGAACTGTGTTTCCATCTGAGCTCTTGATGTTCATACAAGTGGTTCTCTTATCTCCAAAGGTCTCTCTAATTTTCCTGTAGGAACTATCTATCTTACCGCTAGTGAGATAAGCCTCTACATCCTTACATTTGTCCTCTAGCCATCCGTGCTTAGCCACTTTGCACTTCCTATCGATCTCATTTTTGAGACGTCTGTATTCCTTTTTGCCTGCTTCATTTACTGCATTTTTATATTTTCTCCTTTTGTCGATTAAATTCAATATTTCTTCAGTTACCCAAGGATTTCTACTAGCCCTCTTCTTTTTACCTACTTGATCCTCTGCTGCCTTCACTACTTCATCCCTAAAAGCTACCCGTTCTTCTTCTACTGTATTTCTTTCCCCCATTCCTGTCAATTGCTCCCTTATGCTCTCCCTGAAACACTGTACAACCTCTGGTTCTTTTAGTTTATCCATATCCCATCTCCTTAAATTCCCACCTTTTTGCAATTTCTTCAGTTTTAATCTACAGGTCATAACCAATAGATTGTGGTCAGAGTCCACATCTGCCTCTGGAAATGTCTTACAATTTAAAACCTGGTTCCTAAATCTCTGTCTTACCATTATATAATCTATCTGATACCTTTTAGTATCTCCAGGCTTCTTCCGTGTATACAGTCTTCTTTTATGATTCTTGAACCAAGTGTTACCTATGATTAAGTTGTGCTCTGTGCAAAATTCTACCAGGCGGCTTCCTCTTTCATATCTTTGCCCCAGTCCATATTCACCTACTACGTCTCCTTCTCTCCCTTTTCCTACTACCGAATTCCAGTCACCCATGACTATTAAATTTTCGTCTCCCTTCACTATCTGAATAATTTCTTTTATTTGATCATACATTTCTTCAAATTCTTCGTCATCTGCAGAGCTAGTTGGCATATAAACTTGTACTACTGTAGTATGTGTGGCTCTCGTATCTATCTTGGGCACAATAATGCGTTCACTATGCTGTTTGTAGTAGCTTACCCGCGTTCCTATTTTCCTATTCATTAATTAAACCTACTCCTGCATTACCCCAATTTGATTTTGTGTTTATAACCCTGTAGTCACCTGACCAGAAGTCTTGATCCTCCTGCCACCGAACTTCACTAATTCCCACTATATCTAACTTTAACCTATCCATTTCCCTTTTTAAATTTTCTAACGTACCTGCCCGTTTAAGGGATCTGACATTCCACGCTCCGATCCGTAGAACGCCAGTTTTCTTTCTCTTAAAAACGACATCCTCTTGAGTAGTCCCCGCCCGGAGATCCGAATGGGGGATTATTTTACCTCCGGAATATTTTACTCAAGAGGATGCCATCATCATTTAACCATACAGTAAAGCTGCATGCCCTCGGGAAAAATTACGGCCGTAGTTTCCCCTTGCTTTCAGCCGTTCACAGTACCAGCACACCAAGGCCGTTTTAGTTATTGTTACAAGGCCAGATCAGTCAATCATCCAGACTGGTGCCCCTGCAACTACTGAAAAGGTTGCTGCCCCTCTTCAGGAACCGTACGTTTGTCAGGCCTCACAACAGATACCCCTCCGTTGTGGTTGCACCTACGGTACGGCTATCTGTATCGCTGAGGCACGCAAGCCTTCCACCCACGGCAAGGTCCATGGTTCATGGGGGGAGGATCCACCAGTACATCAACGCAATACAGCAACATCCATACGTATATATACAACTACAGAAATCTGTAATTATTGATACATGTTCAATCACCCGAAAGTTCCCAAATGCAATGTAACATATACCATACAATTAAAAGGAAGTCAAGCTTGATCAAGGTCCGCGTCACTTCGCATATTTAACCAGATATAACGTTTGAGAAAGGAAAGAAATAATTAAAACATGTAAACATTCCCTAATTTTGATAAATATAGAAAGTGATTAGTGGGTAAAGGTACCTCCTGATGTTTTAGAGCCTTTCCACGGAAAATAATTTTTTAATGCTGATGGGAGCGTAAGGAGAGGGGAGATAATTATATAACTTTCTCAACTGCCAGACTGAGTGCCAAGGTCAAGCTTCCAGTTCCGAAGTTTCTCGCAATGTATCAGAAGGAAGAGAACGTATAATTTAATTAGTAATTCGCTTTTCACCTGGAGAAATAAGACTGATCAGGACTCTTCATGCTACTTTAGAGAAGTGCTACAGCTAGTCACCACATATTAATTACCAGTTCGAAAAAAATTAAGTTATTCAGTTAATTATTTAGACATTTTCATCTGGCGTCGTTAACAGCATTAATATATTTGTTGAAATGCATGATGATCACAATGGTGTCCTGTAAATTCATTTATTCACGACTGGTTTCATCCAAAAGATGATTTTCACAGTGGAAAAATATCTTTCACAAAGGCAACATCACATGGAATTCAAGCTTTTAAATATCATTTGAAAAATGATGAAGAAACATGATAAACGTAAGTATTAAGTTTTACAGCACTGACTCAACCAACAAAGAGTTCGCTACAAGTCAACAACAAGTAGTCTACTTTTTGTTGTTAGAGCCAATGCTGTGAAGCTGAGTACTTACATTTCCTATGTTTTTCAAGTCATTCAATGTTCTACATGTCATCTTTAAAGTTATGAATGGGAAGTAATGTTGGCTTTGTAAAATATATTTTTCCACTGCGAAAATGACTTTATGGCTGAAATCGCTCGTAAATAAATTGATTTACAAGACAGCATTGTGTTCATACGCATTTTAACAAATTAGTAAATATTTAATGGTTTTTATCGGTTACAGATGTAAAACACTGCATCTTTGCTCAATAAAGATTTCCAGAAATTACTGTAGCCAGTCGTCTTTTGTTTTGCTCTTCAGTTTCTACTAGCCATGATCTATTCGAATCCCTTCGCCATCCATCATTATATTTTACATATGTACTGCATGTTTGCAGCAGTGTGATGGTATTGTAGCTATGGTTTGATATAAAAATGAAGAGTCGCTGTTACATAAATATTTACCATCTGATAATGGAACGCTAGGCGATTTCAAATCGGTCACGGTACGTAAAAATTGAAGAATAAAGCAAAAGTTGTTTGGATAAAAGGGTCTTTGAATAAAAGTTTCTCGGCTTTCCACCCGCGTCAAGTGAATAAAACTACACGAACTTTCGGTCAAGTACTACTTGGCCATTGTCAAATGCTATGACTGCCAATGGGCAGCTGGTACGCCATTACATACACTATCTGCCGGCTGTGACGTGACTGGTGCCCGCGGCATCGCCATAATATGGGCATACGTTGACTCTGCATTCGATGCACCCGCTTAAGCCGCTCGATCGCTGGATCCCACGCCGGTAGAGCTGCAGTTCACTGTCTCTGTTTAAGGTATTATCAGTGATTTTTATTTCAATGGCTTCTTTAATTACTCAATCCAAAAGCTATTTGTGTTAGCCGTGACGGATGATTCATCAAATTTTATCAAGTGTTCTTTTTCTTAAGCATGCTCAGCTAAAGCAGATTTATAGTGGTAACGTAGGAGATAAAACCTCTCATGCTCATCCCTGCGTCGTTCTAAAGTGCCTACTGTTTGTCCGACGTAAGATTGGCAACACTTGCCAGGTTTCTTACAGGCCATAGGTGTTCTGAGACCTGGTGCATCTATGACTGATCCTAGTAATAGGTGGATTTTTGTCGGAGGCTTGAAGATAGATTTGTATTTTCAGCGGGTGGCTTATCTTGACTGAGAAGGAGCCACAGAACGCCAAGACAGCAAATTTCTTTTCCTGGGTCTCGTCGGTAGTCTTCTGGCGAGTCTTGCTTGAAATTACTTCATTTAGTTGATGGAGGTTATAGCGTTTGCTGCTGAAGGCCTTGCTTAGGTGGCTCAGCTCATGGGCCACGTTATTACAGCCTATTATCATTCTTACGCGATGCACTTCAATGTTTGTAAAGCAGTGCGCTTCTGTGTTGGATGACGATGGCTGACAGCGTGCAAATATAGAAATGTGTGGGTGGGTTTTCCTTAGACGCTGTGGCCAAGGTATCTATTTCGTTATCGGCGGACGGGAACGTCGAGGAAGGCCAATGCATCATCTTCTTCTGCCTCCATAGTACACCGCTAATTTCGTTGAGGTATTTCATGAAATCGTCAAGTTTCTCACATCCGTGGGGCCAAATGACGAACAGGTCGTCAACGTATCGAAACAAAGAACTCAGCTTTACTGTCGCTGTGTCTAAGGCCATATCCCAAAAATTCTCGATGAAGAGTTTTACAACAGCTGGAGTTAACGGACTATCCATTGCAACGCCGTCCATCTCATCGTAATACTGGCGGTTGCACGGAAAATAAGATGACGCAATAATGTGCCTAAATATCTCGACCACTTCATTTACAGGTAACTGGGACACTAGGTCCAAACAGTCTTTGACGGGCACATTCGTAAACAGTGCCACCTCATCGGAACCACAATTTTACTCTCCCTGTCAAAGACGGTTATTTCGGTTAGTAAAATCAGCACAATTTTTAAAATGATGTTCGCAGTGCCCAACATGTGGAGCGAGGAGACTTGCCAAGTACGACGCCAGCTTGTACGTTGGTAAACAAGAGGTAAATACGATGAGGCGGTATAGTATCCCGTCCTTGTGGAGCTCCGGTAAAGCATAAGCATAAGTTGGTTTAGGTGCTTGTGGGAGAAGATTTTTGACCATAGTATCTTCAACCGAAGAGCGCCTGAGAAGTTCAAATGTCTTTTTTATTATTATCAACGTTCGGTTGCGTAGTAGGTTTTAATGAGTATCCTCGTCGAGCAGTGTGCAGATCTTCGTATCACAATCGGTGTATTCCATGTTACGGTTGCATTGCCCGTGTCAGCATTGTGGTAGTTACTGCGGACAAAAGTCCGTCATATGCTGTGACCAGTTAAAATGCAGCAGGTCTCAGAACACCTGTGGCCTACAAGAGACCTTGCGAGTGTGGCCAGTCTCACGTCGGACAAACAGTACGCACCGTGGAACAAGGCAGGAAAGAGCATGAGGCGTTTTATCGCCTGCGCTACACCGAGAAATCTGCCTTAGCTGTGCTTGCTATAGAATTGGACACTGGATAAAATTTGACGAAGAACCTGTCATAGCCCACACAGGCTGCTTTTGGAATTGTGTAAAGAAGTCGTGCAAATAAAAATCACTGATAACACGGTAACACCCTAATTATAGACAGTGGTCTGCAGCTCGGCACTGCGTGGAATACAGCGATCGCGCGGTTGAAGCAGGAGCATCGAACGACGAGTCCACGTATGCCCTTATATGGCGATGCGATGGCACCAGTGACGTCACAGCCTGCAGCTGGTGTATATCAGGGCGTACCAGCAGTCCACGGGCAGTCATACCACTTGATAAGTGCCAAGTGGTGCTTGGCCGAACACTCGTGTAATTTAGATCACTTCATGCCGCTGGACACCCGAGAACTTTTATTAAATACTGCGAGACGCTGCGTTCTTATAAAATGTGACTGGTTGCAGTTACTTCTGGAAACCTTTAGTTAATTATTTGTTTACTAAAAGTTACCTGGTAAATATTAGAAATATCGAGTTGCAGTACCGTAACATGCCGCTGTACGGTCCAAAATAAAATAGTGCAGCTCTAGTAAAAGGTGGAATATAGTGCGTCAATCCATTTCCTTCAAAAATGGCTCTGAGCACTATGGGAATTAACATCTTAGGTCATCAGTCCCCTAGAACTTAGAACTACTTACACCTAACTAACCTAAGGACAGCACACAACACCCAGCCATCACGAGGCAGAGAAAATCCCTGACCCCGCCGGGAATCGAACCCGGGAACCCGGGCGTGGGAAGCGAGAACGCTACCGCCCGACCACGAGATGCGGGCCCATTTCCTTCAATTGAAGGGAAACAGTGGTGCAATAATCTCTGCTGAGCTGGCGAAAACGTACAGCAATAACCTACAATAAGATGACACAATGGTTAGGAGGTTCTTACGCTCCCAGTGTGATCGGATAAATCTGAATGGCGAAGAACGGTGTGGCTGACTGTCAGTGAAGAACACGGAATCGGACGGTGAAGAGCATTGTGCTTGAAGACGTGGCAACCACAATCTAGACAATAATAGGAAAAAAGGAAACCGGTCATGCCCAGGGGTTGGACAAAAAATGGAAACACCACGGGAAATGAGTGCTGGGACGTTAATGTAGGTGCTAGCCATGCCTGCATGTTGTGCTGTTATAGTCCACTGCGGACAGTACCTTCGCTATGTCCTCAGTAAGTGGCAAATGTCAGTCGTGGCCGCAACAGTGTTCTGTGTAGCTGTGAGTGCATTACGTCGGAGCTAAGTGAATTCGAATGTGGGCAAATAAATTTTGGTGCTCGTAAGGTAAGTGCTTTCGTCACCAAGGTAGCGGAAGTGTTTTGTGTTTCAACAGGCACGGTACAGAAGATTCAAATCCATACTGGGAAAGCGGAGGAAAAAGAAAATGGTTCAAATGGCTCTGAGTACTATGGGACCTAACATGTGAGGTCATCAGTCCCCTAGAATTTAGAACTACTTAAACCTAACTAACCTAAGGACATCCCACACATCCTTGCCCGAAGCAGGATTCGAACTTGCGACCGTAGCAGTCGCGCGGTTCTGGACTGAGGCGCCTAGAACCGCTCGGCCACCGCGGCCGGCTTTGAATTTATTCCTAGGCTTTGGGGGGAGACGCCCGAGATGCACCTTCACACTCTGCTGAAGGAAAGGTCTTACTTAGGAAAGAATCGTGTTGTTACATTACCATAAAACTACTCTGAACGCTCAGTGCAGACAAATGATCAGTCTGACCACCATCTACCTAACGTTTGTGACATTGCATGTTAAGCTTTTAGTATCACAAAATCAATTTCTGTATATATGGTTAAGTTTTATGTGTATTTTCTCTTGGCAGATACTCCTATTTGATTTTTATCGTTATCAACATATCGTAACTAGTGAATTGACTGATATCTAATGAACGGCGGCTGTCTGTAAACATACTTAAATTCACAATAACCTCTATAAGAAGAGAAATAGACTTATATTAGCTGATTACAATATAATTGGTGATCATCATGAACGCGTCTCGCTGTATAGGTATTTAGGGGCAATGCCAAAAACCTATACCATAGGAAACAATCAAACAAAGTCAACAATAGTGAGGGAAAATTGCAAACTTCGTTATCCCAGAAGTTTTCTTGGAAAAATGCAATGGGTCAGTGAAGGAAGTCGCTTACAAGAAGCTCTGCAACGGACCCTGGAATACTGTTCCAATGTTTGAAGTAGATATGGAACGAATTCAGAGACACGCAGCTACGGTCGTAACCAAGCGAGAATGTAAGAGAAATTGTCAGGTACATTCAAGGGGAATTCTTGGAAGAAAAACGACGCATAAGGGGCCGTCAAATGAAAACGAGACGGATGGCAAAAAGAAATAAACTTTCATTACCTCAAAATCAACCACCATAGCTATTAATACATTTATCCATCTGTCAGAAAAGACAGTTAATGTCTTCTGGGAAAATCTGCGTTTGCCTCTCGCGACAATATGGGACACGAAAGTATATCCTTCAGCATGAACCGTCACGGATGCTGCAGCTATGTTGTCACACTGTTCAACCGCTGCTCCCCCGTCAGCGTGTGGGGAACCCACTGCGCAGAGATTTTCCGGAACTTCTGACGCTCTGTCCTGATGGTGCGAGCGGACCCATGACTAATGACCAATATGAGTCGGAAGTGTTCCACAGCCCACCGTCGGTAATTTCCTACGGCAGCATCCACTGCAACAGTGGCAAATGTGGGAATGACACGATGAGATGGTGAAGTCGGACGCACAGACGACACACTGACCACTCACTCGAGCACGTGTAACAGACAGATGGCACAGCTGTGAATGTTTGTGCTGCTCCTTCCAGATTCCCAATAGAAGGCACTTCTACCGGCGCCCGAAAGGTCCGCACCGCGCTAGTTATATAGTCTGTCTCGTTTTCATTTGACTGTCCTTTATATAGTGTGACGCAAAATAACTATTACATGCTTCTAGGGGGTAGTAGGGGGGACTCTGTAGATGAAGTTTTGATGTGCAATCCACGCCTGGAATGTGATGTTTGGATGTAAACTCGGTTTAAAGATTCAATCGCTTTCATATCTCCAGCATTACGCCACGCACACAACGGAGACAATGAGCTCTGAAAGGTGTGCTGCTGGAGCCCAAGGCAAGGGTAATGTCTCTGGTACTTGTCTTTGGATTAACTTCTACATGTCGAAGGACGTCGTCCTCAAAATGAAAGTGCAGCGCGTCACTGAAGCAAAGCCAACCCTCATATGTTTCGAGCGTACCAGTTTCTCACAGTAGTCGTCATTGTTGTTGTTGTTGTTGTTGTTGTTGTTGTTGTCGGATGGAAGTGTTTCGTGATGCAATTACAACTTGAAGTGACGGTGGCGTCCTCTTATCAGCTCATGTGCATAGTGAGAAGTGGTTAGTTCCAAAGTGATCCGATCGTCAAACATATTTCATATGAAAATCGTACATTTCCGGAAAGGGGTTCCGTATCAAAATTTCGTCCACATAGTACCCTCTATGACCGCTAGAAGCTTGTAAAAAGTCTTTGTGTCACTCTGCATATCTCGCGGAACATTTTGGGATAATAATAGAAATGAATGCTCCAAATCAGCTGGAATGAAATTAATTCTTTTAATATATTACACGACAGGCCTGTTTCGGCTTATTGTTATTACCAAGTGACCTGCGAAATAACATTAGTATGTTTATCTGTACATGAGGAGTGGCTGATTTACATTTACATTTGCGCTAGTGTTTACGTCTAGTAACGACCATATTAAATGTATAGTAAAATCTTGCTGTCATGTGTCGGTAGGTATAATAGTTCTTGTAGTTACGAAACATAGAAATACGTTTTTGTCAGACATTTTGAAAGTTCAATGTTGATAGTTCTTTACTATGATGTTATATGTTTACAAAGCATATACAGTTTACCAGAGATGATGATACCTATCGTTGTTCTCATTTTCCTTGACATTTTATCTATCGTCCGCGTAAGTTTTGTTTACCATTTGACTATATCTTTTCGTGTCCTATTATGTGAATAAAGCTTTTCATATACACTCTTGGAAATGGAAAAAAGAACACATTGACACCGGTGTGTCAGACCCACCATACTTGCTCCGGACACTGCGAGAGGGCTGTACAAGCAATGATCACAAGCACGGCACAGTGGACACACCAGGAACCGCGGTGTTGGCCGTCGAATGGCGCTAGCTGCGCAGCATTTGTGCACCGCCGCCGTCAGTGTCAGCCAGTTTACCGTGGCATACGGAGCTCCATCGCAGTCTTTAACACTGGTAGCATGCCGCGACAGCGTGGACGTGAACCGTATGTGCAGTTGACGGACTTTGAGCGAGGGCGTATAGTGGGCATGCGGGAGGCCGGGTGGACGTACCGCCGAATTGCTCAACACGTGGGGCGTGAGGTCTCCACAGTACATCGATGTTGTCGCCAGTGGTCGGCGGAAGGTGCACGTGTCCGTCGACCTGGGACCGGACCGCAGCGACGCACGGATGCACGCCAAGACCGTAGGATCCTACACAGTCCCGTAGGGGACCGCACCGCCACTTCCCAGCAAATTAGAGACACTGTTGCTCCTGGGGTATCGGCGAGGACCATTCGCAACCGTCTCCATGAAGCTGGGCTACGGTCCCGCTCACCGTTAGGCCGTCTTCCGCTCACGCCCCAACATCGTGCAGCCCGCCTCCAGTGGTGTCGCGACAGACGTGAATGGAGGGACGAATGGAGACGTGTCGTCTTCAGCGATGAGAGTCGCTTCTGCCTTGGTGCCAATGATGGTCGTATGCGTGTTTGGCGCCGTGCAGGTGAGCACCACAATCAGGACTGCATACGACCGAGGCACACAGGGCCAACACCCGGCATCATGGTGTGGGGTGCGATCTCCTACATTGGCCGTACACCTCTGGTGATCGTCGAGGGGACACTGAATAGCGGTACATCCAAACCGTCATCGAACCCATCGTTCTACCATTCCTAGACCGGCAAGGGAACTTGCTGTTCCAACAGGACAATGCACGTCCGCATGTATCCCGTGCCACCCAACGTGCTCTAGAAGGTGTAAGTCAGCTACCCTGGCCAGCAAGATCTCCGGATCTGTCCCCCATTGAGCATGTTTGGGACTGGATGAAGCGTCGTCTCACGCGGTCTGCACGTCCAGCACGAACGCTCGTCCAACTGATGCGCCAGGTGGAAATGGCATGGCAAGCCATTCCACAGGACTACATCCAGCATCTCTACGATCGTCTCCATGGGAGAATAGCAGCCTGCATTGCTGCGAAAGGTGGATATAAACTGTACTAGTGCCGACATTGTGCATGCTCTGTTGCCTGTGTCTATGTGCCTGTGGTTCTGTCAGTGTGATCATGTGATGTATCTGACCCCAGGAATGTGTCAATAAAGTTTCCCCTTCCTGGGACAATGAATTCACGGTGTTCTTATTTCAATTTCCAGGAGTGTATTAGACTTATATTTAAAATCTGTGTGTTCGTTTAGAATTTCGCGTGAAAATTAACTTGTATGACAACTTTTATAGTAAATCCTTTCGGTATTTTATGTAATATTTCTAACGCAGTTTAAATTTTCTCCGCTTTGTTGTACTGAGTTTTCAGATTAAACAGAAGCTTGATGGATTACTATCACTGTTTATAGTGTGTTCTTTAACTCTGGTATTAAGTCTTTGTCCAGCTTGGCCAATATACAAATTGTTGCAACCGTCACAATTGATTTAGTATATTCTGGAAGTGCCATACTGTGAGATTTTGGTAGCGCTTGAGCGTAATTGCGTTGTAAGACTGTTGTTTGCACGGAAAGCTAGTTGTATGTGTATGCATTCAGGTAGGGAATATATCTTATTTGATACTCGTACTAGGTAAATTGAAGGTATATAGGTTGTTTTATGTATTGCTAATGTTTCTCTGGTAAGACGTACATCATTATGCATCATGGTGCGTTTCGGTTTTGTGTGATTTTTATACACTTTTGTTGCTGTACCTGGATCAAAAACATTTTTGTAGTCTGTGTAACAGTATGTTTCCGCTTCTTTTTTTACAGCTGGTTGTTCTAGAGGTAAATTGATTATTCTACTAATCATGGAGTGAAAGAAGGCATGCTTTCGTGTTTTAGGATGATTAGAGTTGGCATTTACTATATTATCTGTTCTGTTTCAGAACAAAAACAGTCTAGGGCGAGAAATTATTTAATGTCAATGACACGTTTCACCCATTTGATAGTAAAGAACTGACAAAACAGAAGTTTCAAAATGAGTGACAGACACGTATTTCTACGTTTCATAACAACAACTATTACAATTCTTAGCAAGACATGACAGTAACACTCTACTATAGACGCAATATGGTCATTACTTCCAAATAGAACCAGCGCAAATGTAAACGTAAAACAGCCACATTTTATATACAAATAATGTTAATGATGTTATTTCGCAGGTCCTTTTCTAACCGCAATAAGCCGAAACGTGCCAGGCGTGTAAAACATTAAAAACAAAGAAAACAATTTACTTTATTGCGGCTGCTCTGGAGAATTCATTTCCATAATATTGCGGATCCAATAGGACGTAAAATACTGTCCTTCAGGATAAACTTGGAGAAACTGTCTTCGACGACGACTACGCAACCTTATACCACCAGAAAAGTATATATCGCGTAGGCACCACGAGAATAAAATAAGGTAGTTTGGGAAGCGTATCTAGCCACTTTTCTCGCTGAGTGTTTGCGAGGAAGAAGTACGGTTGAACTAACCTAACATAGTCAAATATTAGTAACGGTCTCACTGTTTCTGTGAGCATGGTCTGTCTATGCTTTATTAGTTGCACACAGAATGAAAATATGTTCCGTATTTTCTATTTCTTGAAGCACTAAGTTGTACCAAATGTTTTACTTGAGGCTGCATGAAAGCAAAAGCATTTCTACATGTCATAAATGATCTAATAGAAAGCATTTTAGTGTTTATAGATATTATATCACCAGTGTTAGTTGCGTTTAATTTATTAAACTAGGACTCTTTGCAAGGCCATTACGTGTAAAATGGACACTGTCTATATTGTCGAGTTTCATGTGTCAACTGGAGCGTGAGTATTTCCAATTTTCCTCTTCTAACCGCGGCTGAAGGCTTAGCAACTGAGGCTGGAGAGATTTTTAACAGTCTCTGAATAATTTAAAGTTTTGTTCCACCGGAAATTGGAATTCGTCGGGTTGCTTATGCAGTTAGATGGAGTAGTGAGCTACGAGCATCTCATCAGCTTCTGTGGTGAACAGGTGGAACGGAAAATTTAAATGGCTGCCTCAGATCGGCTATTGAGCGGGGCACATCTTTCATGCCAAAACCAGCTGCGACCAACGGAGCGAGAAGATGAACGACTCACTGACGACAGCTCTACGGCAATCTAATTTGTAAAGTGGTAAGTAAAATAATGAATAAAATAACCAAGGCAGGCTAAATTGCAGAAAGGAAATTAATTATACATTTTCTGAGTATAGAAATAAAGCATGTGTCATAAGAGTTAGATTATCATAGACTTTAGCAACCATCGTGGGAACTTGAATTATTAGTTTTATTATTAGCTAAGACCTCTTCAGCAACATACAAGCGGTCGTTGGCCCTCATAAATTTGCATGCAGAATCGCCTCTGTTTGCTTATGGCTAAGATTCGATTCACGGTAACTACTGATATTCCTCTGGCATGGATACGATTAGATAGGGGCCCACCCACTCTCATGAAGACGAATAAAAATCTGTTGTGGTAAAGATGTTGCGAACCTGAAACCAAAATTTAAAAAAAAGCTGTAGACAAATAAAACGGCTTGTACCAGACTTAGATACATGAAAAAAATATTTGTCTTCAGTGCTTGGAAACTTTGACAGGAAAAATCTCAAAGTGTCGGGTACCCGACGCACTAGTAAAAATGATTTTCTGTGATATAAAGATACATTGATGAAAACACAAATTTTAATCCCACGAGAAAATAATACCAATGAATGAAACTTATAATTTCTATGTTTACTGTATCACATCTACACAATTACCACTTTCGTAATACGTCATCAATCCACTATATTTTAATTAAAATATTATTTTGTTGTTCTGCGTCGAGCTTCAATAAGGACATCTGTACATAAACATAAAATGGAATTGGTATCTTTATCTTCCTGAGAAACTGTCTAGAAGACTGTTTCGAACCACTGCAGAGTCGAGCGATTTTTATTTGTACTGAAAACTGACAGATAAATTTACGAACTGCTTGGCTGTGAGTGACTCACATTTAATGGGTATCGTTGCTAGCAGGCGGGGAGGCCAAGGAGATAATTAACGAAGACGACGATACATTTTATCTGTTTGAAATTACGAGGTCTAGATTAGGTACCACTGCAGGTACACTGGTTCTTGTTGTTGTACATACGGGCGTCAGTATGTATATAAGTGTTAGCATTTACCCTTCTCGAACGGTTAGTATAACTTCTTACGATGCGAATTCCTTGTCATCAGAAATATCTCCTCCAATGCCTTACAGAAGGTATACTCACCAACATCCTCTACGCCTTGTTCTGTATGACAAAACATTTCTTGTTCTCGATTTAAGACAAAAATAGAAAATACAAACGCTTACTTAGTATTTATTTTAGTTGACCATCAGTTACTACTCCTTTGTTGATGTATCTGACGGAGTGTCGCTAAACATTCTATGAGGGAAAATTGTCGGTTATTATGAATGAAAAACACAAGACATTTAAGCAATATTCTGCAGTATATCTATTACGTAATGGTTTTCTCCTTCTAGGCCACTATCACGAATGAAGATAAATACAGGCGTTGTACAAAAACGTGAAAACAGACAGAGTAGAACACACGTGCATGCCTAATACGGTGAAGGAACCCCTGTCACTCGGTACTGCTTCCAGTCGTCTTGAAATGGATACAAACAGGGTCGTGTACTGTAGTCAGTGGAATCTAATATCGCTGTTCTAGCAAAACAGAGACGAGTTCAGCTTTCAGTGATGCAGGAAGGAAAATGACCACGCACACTTATCTCCAAGGTAAACCACAAAGGCACAATAATATTCAGATATGGTCATTGTGGTGGCCAGTGGAGGGGCGACAATTCATCCTCATCTTCACAAAGACCAGTCCTCGATTATGCAAACTATGTGAACGGGGGCCCTGGCGCCTTGAGACCAAGAGTCACCATGGGGGAACAAACATTGTCATATGGGTTCAACCGGACAATACAAAATGGTTACATAATACTTGGCAGTAATCCGACCTTACTGCAGAGTAACCATGGAGTCCATGGATTACCGTGATGTGGCTGCGCAGATCGACACCACATCCGCGCTATGTTTCCTTTTGGGACATAAACGCGATCGTAAGTGGGAAACAGTGTGAAACAAGTATTATCCGACAAATGTCTATCTTCCATAATCCAGGTTTTTTTTCGGTTGCGGACATTTGCGTCACTGACGTGTGGTTTTGGAATTCCAACTCGCTCTTCAAGTCCCTCCTTATGGGGATTTCTTAGGGGTCTTCCTGTGCATACAGAGTTGGTGAGTGCGACATTCTATTCTGCAGTGCCTTCAATAGCTGTCTTCCTCTTATTTTTCGTCAGAATCCTCTTCAATGAACGTCCATGACGTTCAGACAAAACACACTTTCACACTTCTTGTGATTTAGTGGACAGTGCTGTTTCGCTTCCCTGTGTGCGGTATAATTCTTTGATAATGCTAATCATTACACAACAAGACCTTCGGCATCCGCAACAACACAAGCACCAATTATTTGCTCGCGTTCGAATTCGTTTAGATACAACGTAGTACTCTCGTAACTCCACAGAACACTGTCTTACCATGACTGCCATTTTAACCTTATTGAGAACGCTGCATCGGTGTCGTTCGTGGTGAGATACAATAGTGTAATCCGCAGGCTTGCCTAGCATTTGCATTTATGTTCAACATTTACTGCTTCAGGTGTTTCCATACTTTTGTTCAACCCCTGATGCCCCACTGCGAATAATGAGAGAACAGTGACTGTACACGGAATGTGTCAAGAGTGTCTCTCAACAACCTGTCAAACGTGACTATTATTAAGGTTCGATATTCCACTAATGTGAGAAGAATTACTTCGATAAAATTTAAACTACAACCATTTAGCTTAAATAAATGTATGCCACATTGAGTTAATGAACTAAATGGTAATTTACGTCTACTGTTCAGAGAAGAAAAATAAACGAAGCAAAATACGTATATGAATATATGATCATCTTGGCTATTGGCGCAATTCTGATGTTGAGACTGATATAATGGAAGCAAGACTTAAGAAAAATCAAGACACATACATAGGAGTTGGCAGAAAAAGCGCTCGACAATATAGAATGGTGCAAGATGTTAGTAATGCTGAGAAACATAGAGGTAAGTTAAAAATACATATGAATTATGTACAATGTGTACAAGAATCTAATGGGTCCAGTAACAATGGAATATCAAGAAAGAATTGCCCATATTAAGAAAGGTCGTAAGACATGGATGTATTCTCTCAGCCCTGCTGTTCAACCTACACATCTAAGAAACAATGACGGAAATAAAAAAAAAGTTTCAAAAGTGGATTTAAAATTCAGGGTGAAAGGATATTATAAAGATAATTACATAAGGTTAGTTCATGACATTACATTCATTGAAAGTGAAGAAGTACAGGTTGTGTTAAATGGAATTAACAGTCTTAAGAGTAATGAATATGTGTTGAGAATAAATCGAAGAAAGAAAGAAGTAATGACGAGTAGCAAAAATGAGATTAGTTGCCAGTTTAAAATCAACATCGAGGACCGCGATGTGGACGAAGTTAATGAATTATGACAACTTCGAAGCAAAAAAACACGTTCC
This sequence comes from Schistocerca gregaria, assembly GCF_023897955.1. Taxonomy (NCBI): domain Eukaryota; kingdom Metazoa; phylum Arthropoda; class Insecta; order Orthoptera; family Acrididae; genus Schistocerca; species Schistocerca gregaria. The sequence goes on from NC_064923.1 coordinate 333,502,670, forward strand.
GAACGAAGCGACATGTCCAAAATATAGCAGCTTAGCGCAGGAAAGTGGACACACTTGGCCAAGAGACATCTACTATTACCAGACATCGGCCTTAAAATGAGGAAACAAAAAATTCGGAGGTCATAGGTTTGGACCACGGCATTTACTGGTAGTGAAACATGGACGTGGGAAAACCGGATAAGAAGAGAAGAAAAACGTGTGAGATATGATACAATATAAGAATGCAGATAATTATGTTTGGTAAGATAAGGGATGAGTGTGTTCTCTGCAGACTCAGCGAGGAGACGAGCAAATGGCTTACAGTGACCAGAGGGCCATGACGATGAGACATGTGTGAAGGCATCGAGGAGTAACATCCATGGTGCTACGGGGAGCTGTAGAGCGAAACAGTTGTAGAGGAGACAGAGACTGGAATACGTACAACAAATAATTAAGAGTATATAGTACAAAAGCTCCTCTGAGATGATGAGTTTATGAGTTTGCGAGGGGAGAGGAATTCATGGAGAGCCGTATCTAACCAGTCAGAAGACTAATGGCTCCTAAAAGAATTATATATTGGTAGTTAAATAATGAACATTTTGTAGTGTTACGTAAATGTCCTCTGTTTTTTATTCATAATGTATAAATTATTACGTCAAGAATCAATAGAATAATGAATTAAAACAAACATTGTGTATTACTTAGAGCAGATGACTCTGCAGTTTAAAATATGTTTTGTTGATTTTATTAGAATAATACTTTTCTTATAACATTCGGAAGCAAAAAAATATTAATAACAAATTCTTCATATTTAGTAGGATTATTTACAATGAAATGTCGTAAAATTGTACAGTTGTGCAGCTTGTAAATAAAGTAACCCCCAAAAGAAGTTTGAAAATTCACGTTCTTCTTCAGATCTGTGATCGTTGATATTTTTACGAAGAGGAACAGGTGTAACTGTAAAGCTTTATTTCCTAAAAGTTAAACTAATCAAATCTTCAGTTTCTGATTTGCTTCACGCATCACCGACTACTGGTTGTAAAGTTAACGTAGCTACTTCTTATACGGCCATTTTCTGAAACAAGTTTTTGTGGCTGTCGAAGTAGAAGACAACTGGAGATGGAGAGCGCTGCAATCGCTCACCATCTTCGTTGGCAGGAATGGCACAGTTACCTCAAAGTTCACTTGGATACCTCTTATGTCGTGTAATGACAGCTTTATATGTAGTAAGTAACAGACAGAAACTAAAGAAAGCATACATTTGTCACATTTGAGCTTTCGGATAGGGTCGCTGAGATTTTTATGGAAAATCGTGATGCCCCAAACTTTATAACACGTATAATCAAAAGCCAGGAGCGAATGAATAATCTACACAAACATAGTTTTTGATTAAAGGATACACGAAATCGACGTTAGACAAGTTCATATTAGAGGATGGAATGGCGAAGTGGGAACTTATTACCATCACTGTTTGATTTCATATGATGAAGTAACAGTGAAAAGGTAGGCGTAAGAATAGAAGACCATGGAGAAAAGATGACAGTGGAAACATTCTCACGCTCTACGTCCGGCACCACTAAAAGTAACGAACTGTTGAAGGAAGGTTTGTGTTACCCATTGACTGCTTAGCTGCGAATTTTGTTTAGGAAACGTGGAAATAAAGACGAAAGTGATTAAGACTAATGCGATCGCGATGATGATGTTCAGTTTGTCGGGCGCTCAACTGCGCGGTCATCAGCGCCCTTGCAAAGTCCAAATTGTTACGCAGTCCAGTGTTGTTTTTTTTTCACTCTCCAATCCAGCAACTGTCACGACTGATCATGACGACAAAATGATGAGGATAGCACAAACACACAGTCCCCGGGCAGAGAAATTCCCCAGTCCTGCCGGGAATGGAACCCGGGACCCTGGGGTCAAGAGGCAGCAACGCTACCAACTAGACCACGAGCTGCGGACGAAGACTAATGCGAATGGTGACCGACCGATCAGTACAGTTTGAAAAGACGTCGCTGGAAAAGTAAAGTATATCTGCAGGCACTATGAAGAGCTGGTCGGAGAAGAAGAAAGTTTTCCTCGATAAAAAAAGAAAAAAATACGTATTTCATGATGGCCTAGAATCAGGGAGGGCGTTTCTCAAACTGTACGTCTGGCGAACGCTGTTGTACGGGAACAAGGCCTGTATTGTGGAAAAGAAAGAATAACGCACTGGAACGACTTTAAGTTGGAGCTATGGAACCACGAAAAGTATAAACCAAGTACATAAAGATGAAAATGAAGCTGTACGTGTAAGAAATGAACGAAACCTAAGGAACTTTGATGCGAACTAAAGTATCTTGTAACGCTTTTAACTACCTCTTTAACTTTTTGTTTTGACTTTTAATGGAGGCCACAAACTTTTCTTGTTTTAATTTAGGGTGAAGTATATTTTTGTTTAACATTACAGTGACATTAACTCCCTTATATGATATAAAGAACACTTCTTTGGGATAATAATGCCGGCCTCGGTGGCCGAGCGGTTCTAGGCGCTACAGTCTGGAACCGCGCGACCGCTACGGTCGCAGGTTGGAATCCTGCCTCGGGCATGGATGTGTGCGATGTCCGTAGGTTAGTTAGGTTTAAGTAGTTTTAAGTGACTGATGACCTCAGAAGTTAAGTCCCATAGAGCTCAGAGCCATTTGAACCATTTTTGGGATAATAATGTATGTTCTTACTGTCGGATGTGAGACTGTTCTTTCCTTTTAAGAACAAGATAACACACAGCAATATTTCAAATACGTAAATTAACTCACGTGTTGAATAATTTAGACAATGTTGGAAAGGAAGGTTATTTTAGTAACTGGGAACAACTCACAAAGAGAGCACCACGGGATCCAGCTTCGTGTCCACTCTTATTCCTTCTATACGCGAATCACCTGCCACATAATGGTCGAAAAGCACAATTTGTACCTTTTGCTGAAAATCCTAGTATTGCAATAAATCCTATTAGAGACAAAGTAACAAAAGAGGTATTAATTATAATTTAAAAAGTATTATTAGTTAGTTATCTGAAAATGGACTATCAATTAATTCTGAGGAATCTCTCTATATTCTGCTCTGTACAACAAAAAGAATCATGTCAATATGTAATGTAGCACATGAATTGGAGTCAGAAAGTAAGGTGGAATACTCCAAAGTTTCAGGCATGTATACTGATGAAAACTTGAACTGGAAGAAACACATTATTGATCTCCTCAAAAAACTACATTTAGCAACTCTTGCTCTTCACTTAATTGCCAGTTCTGGAATCAAACGAATCAACGTTCTCAAATATTTTTCAAGTTTCGGCTTAGTATTGCCTTATGAAATAAATCTGTGCAATAAATTTTGTGGAATAACTCATAACTTAGAAAGAAAATACTGATTGCACAAATGCGAGCACTAACGGTAATATGGGATGTTCACTCGCTTCGCCATTAAGCCATATTGAAAAAAAAAAAAATTCACGATACTGGATGTGACTCAATTTATTGAATGAATAACACAGGATACCATCATCCGATTCTTATGTTGACGTTGGCTTAACCAATGATATGAACCAACTTCGCTTCGGAAAACGACAGTTTAAATTGCTAAAACCGATAAACTGAACCAAATAAAGCTCTTTATGCAGTTGACGACTGAGATTTTATTGCTCTTGAAAGAATCATATTCAGGTGGTGGACTACAGGTACGAAACAAATCAATAATAAAAATCACTGGTAATTTGTACAATACTATAAAATATCTAACAGGTAGCAAACCAAGTATTACGTCTGACCTAAAATTATTTATCCTTGACAATCTCTTTTAATCCAAGGACGAATTTCCATTTAAAACTTTGTAACCACTAAAAAAATTAATACAGAAAATAAATATTTTGGGAAGTGTAGTGGCATGGGCATAACTGAAACATTGTGTGTTCATTATCGTTGACACTAATCATTTTAACATGTCCTGTAAGGTGCCTAGTGTCACATCACTTAGATGTGAAAAAAATCGCTCAAATGGTCTGCGGAACTTGCAAGTAGTCAACTAACTGTAGTTACGTAATACTGATCCGATTGCGTCTCTTACAGTGATCAGAGAGTAATCAGGTTGTATGTCCGCACCTGTGGAATTCTTGGAAAGTGCATTGCGTGGTGGTGGTTGTTAGTGCTTAACGTCCCGTCGACAACGAGGTCATTAGAGACGGAGCGCAAGCTCGGGTTAGGGAGGGATTGGGAAGGAAAGCGGCCGTGCCCTTTCAAAGGAACCATCCCGGCATTTGCCTGAAACGATTGAGGGAATCACGGAAAACCTAAATCAGGATGGCCGGAGACGGAATTGAACCGTCGTCCTCCCGAATGCGAGTCCAGTGTGCTAACCACTGCGCCACCTCGCTCGGTAAGCTCATTGCGGGTAAATGTCAGTAGCGGTTAGTGAGCTAAGACATCCTATCCTTTCGAATTTATTTTAGTGAATACGAGTTTTTTTCCGTCTACAAAACAGAACCCATCCTTCGACGCAATTTGTTATCAAATAAAATCGATTGCCACCACTTAGGTTCATATTTTCACTACTCTTTTCGGAACCTACGTGCTTTCCCCTGCTCTACCGGATCCCTACTGTTCGCTCGTTGTCACACCTCAAAATGCAGTACATGTTAAATAGCTTCCATAGAAGACGACACGTATACTAAGTAAGAAAACAATGAGGTATGAGTAGCATAATTTGTACTCATCGAGTGCATAGTTTGGGCCTTTTATATCTTCTCGGATAACATGAAGAGAGTGGTCCAGAAATGAGAAGCGCGCTTCCCACACCGAGCAGGTGCCGCTGTGGGACATCCAGGAAGCCGACAAGGGACCAAACGTGGATGGTCTGAGGTTACTGCTCGGCCAGCTGACCCACTCCGGAGCGAGCAGCCATGTGCCTTCCATTACCCGATTACCTGTCTGCGTGACCGGACTCCTCTCCTCCAGTACTGCTAGGCTCCTTGCAGCACTGCCGCTGCCAAATGTGTTGAAATGACATTCTACCACAGAGGAAGATCTCTAAGTAATCAAGACACCTGTAATCAGTGCATCTCGGAATGTCGCAATAGTTACCGTACATGGTGCATTACATACACAGATGTATATTCTGTTAGGGACCGTACGGTAGGTAGGTGACGAAGATAGTAACCAGGAATAATTTTGTTCCTTTTCCTCTTTGCTTCGCAGCGGAACTTCTTTGTCTTTCCCTCATGGTCACAACGCGGCGGATATGTGGGGGACTCAATTTGGAGTGTATGTTCTCGAATTTGGAGAGTAAGCCGCTCCGCATACAAAAGGAACGTTCTATAGCGTCTCCAACGCAATGTACTGAAAACTCCCATGAGGCTTGCCATAACTGAACGTTGTACCTCTACAGCTACATGTACTTACATATTCAGCAGATACAAACAGTGAAGGGAGCATGGCACCTTGAATCACCTCCGGTCATTATCCTTCCTGTCCCACTCACAGAGGGGGAGAGAAGAAGACGACACTCTATGTTCTTCAGTGCAACTCATAATTTCTCTTGTCTTTTCTTTCTTTGCCAAGTTTCGGAAGGTGGCCTTTACGCGAGATGTGCGTTGGTGGCAACAGAATCGAACTGCGGGCTGTCACAAATGCCACTTCTCAAAACTTCCCAAGCAGTGTTTGGCGAAAAGGTCGTCCTCTTCCTCCCACCAATTTCCGTTTGAGTTCACAGAGTATTTTGGAATTACTCGCGTGGTGATGGAACCAACGGGTAAGAAATCTAGGAACTCGCTTCAGCTTTGCTCCGCTGTCTTCCTTTAGTCTGGCATGGCGGCGGTTCCAAATTCTCGAGCAGTGTTCAAGAGTCGATCGCGCAAGTATTCTGTACCCGGTCCACTTTACAGATGAGCTGCACTCCCATTCGTCTTTCCTACAACTGACCTTGTGTGTTCGTTGCATTTTGTATCCCTTTGCAATGTTAAGTCTAGATATTTAAGTGTCATGATTGTTTCAAGCAGGGCACCACTCACACTGTATTCGAATATTACGAGATTGATTTTCCTACGCATCTGCATCAATTTACATTTTTCCACATCTGCAGGAAGCAGTTATTAATGACACCAGACAGAAAATATGTCCAACCCATCCTCTGTTGCCCTACAGTAGTTCAGAACCAACATTTTCCCTTGCACTACGGGGCGTCAGCAAACAGCCACTGACAGCCGCTCGCCAACGGGAGAGAAGGTTCTTGTAAGTGCAGAACAAGAGCGACCTATCACACTTTCCTGGGGCACTACTGATGTCAGTTTCGTCTCTGATGAACACTTGTCGTCCAGGACTACGAACTGGCCTCTGTTACGTAAAAAAATCTTCGATCCAGTAACACATCTGAGAACGAATTATGTATCCTCGAACTATACTTAACAGCGTAGTAAGGCATGAAGATATGATCGGTTCCTCTTTGTGTACTCCTTATCAGATCCTTTAAAACAACTTACTAAAGTTTTCACTGATGAGGATTTCTCAACAATATATCACTGATAGTTTTATGTATACCGAGCGAGGTAGTGGAGTGGTTAGCACAATGCACTTGCATTCGGGAGGACGACGGTTGATCTGCGTCCGGCCATCATGATTTAAGTTTTCCGCGATTTCCCTAAATCGCTTCAGGCAAATGCCGGAATGGTTCCTTATAATGGGTACGGCCTCCTTCGTTCTCCACCTTTGCCTAATCTGAGCATGCGCTTCTTCTACAATGAACTCGTTGTCGACGGGATATTAAACACTAATCTCTTCGTCCTATTTTATAAATGACATTTGTCGTTATTAATTAAGACCTTAATTCTTCCAATGCATCTCAGTCTAGCACCTGTATATCCTGTGAGTAGGTGTGTGGGTCAATCCGCAAACTGTTAGAAACCGATATTCTAAGTCAGTTCACAGTTTCATTGGATTCACTTGCTATTCAGTGGCTTTATCAAGCTATTACAATCCTACGGTCAGGTTTTGTCGTATTAAATTCCAGAGTTTCAGATGGCGCTCTCGTAAAATTATAGAGTGAAACCGGTCAAAATAAAACATACTGATGATGACTGGAGGCTGTCCTTAGAAACTTAACTTCAATAATCGTTGTTTCCTCTGCAGGCCATGCCTGCTTTCGCTAAAACGTTTATTGTCGACAAGAAATATTTCAAACTGTCTAACTATAAATGTTGTGTTGTGAGACATTAGTTAACTGGCAGTATGTTTATACCACTTTAATACATTCGCACCGTTAAAAGAGCACACAGATCGCTTTGAAGCTGAGTAGATGGCGTAGAACTGGTACGAAATGATCACGTGACCTTCAACCGCTGACGTCAGTCCTGTTTGTCGGGACTCTCGAGGAAATATGGGCTTAGCAACGAAACTGTGACGTCACCGTCACACTAGTCTGCTTGTCCACCACGCTTCATGAACGCTCTGCTCCGTACAGGGCCTACGGGTAATCAGTGCACAATAGAAAAGGCACCCATTAATGGTCTTAACTTCGTCGTGTGCTATTGAGAGGTTGCAAGAATTTAAACGGGACGTCAATAATTATTTAAGTCTTCGGAAATAGCTCTTCGCTTCCCGGCGGAGATGGCTGCTACACTCTTAAGACCTACAGTACCACGTGATGTGACATACGCACGACGACCTGATTTTTCACGTGGGTCCCGCGCTATTGAAGTGGAGTGTATGTGCCAGTCCTATGGTATCAGAGCAGTACTCTAGATCGACTCGAAGACGTGAGAGTACGGCAGAAAGAAATTATCTTTTACAGATGTACAAACGATTGGAGCGTGACTGAAGTTAAATGATTTGTCGGTGTATCAGAGAGATCCGTCCATCGAATTAAGTTCTATTCGGAGCAATCTCACACGCCACAAGAACAATGGTGTTAGTGACAAGGATGGGGCATGGGTATCACACGTTGTCAATGACAATCAGTTTCAAACCTCACACGAACTACTGCTATCAGTGAACGCAGATCCATCTGAACGAACTTCGGAGCGAACGCTGCGAAGGGAAATGCATACAATGGATATTTGTACCTGGGTACCCCGCTGAATTCCTTTTCTCGGCCGGGCGGGATTAGCCGAGCAGTCTCAGGCGCTACAGTCATGGACTGTGCGGCTGGTACCGGTGGAGGTTCGAGTCCTCCCTCGGACATGTGTGTGTGTGCGTGTGTGTGTGAAACTTCCTGGCAGATTAAAACTGTGTGCCTGACCGCGACTCGAACTCTGGACCTTTGCCTTTCGCGGGCAAGTGCTCTACCATCTGAGCTACCGAAGCACGACTCACGCCCGGTCTCACAGCTTTACTTCTGCCAGTATCTCGTCTTCTACCCTCCAAACTTTACACAAGCTCTCCTGCGAATCTTGCGGAACCAGTACTCCTAAAGGAAAGGGTACTGCGGAGACATGGCTTAGCCACAGCCTGGGGGATGTTTCCAGTATGAAATATTCACTCTGCAGCGGAGTGTGCGCTGATCGCATTCTGGAAACATCCCCCAGGCTGTGGCTAAGCCATGTCTCCGCAGTATCCTTTCTTTCAGAAGTGCTAGTTCTGCAAGTTTCGCAGGAGAGCTTCTGTAAAGTTTGTGGGGTAGGAGACGAGATACTGGCAAAAGTAAAGCTGTGTTACCCTTACTCTGGAAATTCAAGTTCGGACAGAAAGTCTCCCCTGTTTCCCCTTTCAGTAGAAGAACCTACTTCTCGCTCCGATTGTTTCATTGAATGAGTAAGAGAGTTAAGCGATATTTTCAGGTTCTGGAACCTAATTACATATTTACGAGGGTTGACTGAAAATAATGCCTCCACCTTCGTAACTCCTCTACAGTTGGCAATATTGGTATGCGGAGGTACTGGATTGTTCCGTAGCCTCTTCTCTACAGCTCGAGTTGGCGGGAAGCCTTAGCACTGAATGGTTGTGTTGCTAAAGTGTAAGGTATGGAACCCTGCGCAGACGGTCGGTTAGTGCGATTTAAGCAGCGTGCAGTCATTGTTTTCTTGACAGCAAAAGGTGTCACCCAATGGAGATTCATCAGAGAGTGAAACAGTTTTTGGTGATTGTGCTGATGTGCGTACTCTGCGTCGTTGGGCGAGTAAGTTTAAAGATGTTGAGGTGGTAACAGCTGACCTGCCTGACAAATAAAGAGTTGGATGTCCTGTGACAGCAACCACCGAGATTCACAAGCAAAATGTTGACAGACAGATTCAGGACGATCGTCGCATCACTCAGAGAGAAATTGGACGTTCAATCGGCGTTTCCCAAGAACGTGTGGGCCACATTATTACTTTGCTTGGATATCGGAAGATCTGTGCACGATGGGTACCCCGTAAGCTGACTCCTGAAATGAAAGCCCACAGACTTGAAATTTTCCACGAACTCCTCTCGCGTTACGAGAATGTAGCTGACGCCTTTCTCCATTCAATCATTGGACATCATTATAGTTCTGATGAAGAAGTGGAGAGAACTGTGAGACTGTGGACGGCCGGAATGACCGAGCGGTTCTAGGCTCTTCAGTCTGGAAACTCGCGACCGCTACGGTTGCAGGTTCGAATCCTACCTCGGGAATGGATGTGTTGATGTTCTTAGGTTAGTTAGGTTTAAGTATTTCTAAGTTCTAGGGGACTGATGAGCTCAGATGTTAAGTCCCGTAGTGCTCAGAGCCATTTGAATCATTTGTGAGACTGTGGCTGCAGAAAGAGAGTGTCGACTTCTTATGTGATGGCCTCAGAAAACGTGTTCATCGTTGCCTGAAATTATCCAATCGGTTGCTGATTATGTGGAAAAGTGAATATTGATAATTGAAGGGTTGTGTACAAATGTGTGTGAAATCTTATGGGACTTCACTGCTAAGGTCATCAGTCCCTAAACTTACACACTACTTAAAATAAATTATCGTAAGGACAAGCACAGACAGCCATGCCCGAGGGAGGACTGTAAACTCTGCCCGGGTCTCTAAGGGTTATTAGTGCATTTGATTTGTTAAATATTCCCATCCAAACGTAATTAACAAAGGTGGAGGCATTACTTTTCATTTAATCCTCGTACTTTAAAAAGTATTTTGGTTATAAAAGTCTTCAATTAATGTCGTTTCCATTAATTTTTTTGTCGCAAAGTACTCCAATTCTTACTCCGTTTGAACATATGTTACAGAAAAGGCGTTGATGTTGCTGGAGTTAACACGCGTTTGCTAAATTGTTTAACTACACTCGCGAAAATTCTCATTAACGAAAGACAGTATTGAAATATGACAAACTGAAAGATGAAAATGTTGGTTGTTAATGCAGTAGCCGGCCGGAGTGGCCGTGCGAATGGTTCAAATGGCTGTGAGCACTATGGGACTCAACTGCTGTGGTCATTAGTCCCCTAGAACTTAGAACTACTTAAACCTAACTAACCTAAGGACATCACACACATCTATGCCCGAGGCAGGATTCGAACCTGCAACCGTAGCAGTCGTACGGTTCCGGACTGCGCGCCTAGAACACCGCGGCCGGCGAGTGACCGTGCTGTTCTAGGCGCTGCCGTTTGGAACCGCGAGACCGCTACGGTCACAGGTTCGAATCCTGCCTCGGGCAGGGATGTGTATGATGTCCTTTGGTTAGTTAGGTGTAAGTAGTTCTAAGTTCTACGGGACTCATGAGCTCAGATGTTAAGTCCCGTAGTACTCAGAGCCATTTTTTGTTAATGCAGTAGCAGCTGTTTGTTATGTATTTTCGAAAGATTTACTGTTGGGTAATTCGCACTTGGTTGCCACTGTATGCATAACTATTCGTGTAACCTTGTTTGCTACTGAACACGTAACTATTCGCGTAACCTTGACTAAAATAATAGAAACCTGCCGTTCACACAGCATTTTTTGTCCGTGCCGGAAAGAGAGAGAATCGTGCGACTGTAAAGCAGACACACAGCGTGTTCGAATACTTTCGTTACGTCGAAAGCCAGGGGACAAGGGCAGAATCGGCAAGCCCTCGCTGATTGGGAGAGCGAATAACTCTGCCCGGGATTGCATAAGAAGCGCAGCGCAGTGCTGGCGCGTTGCGCAGGTCGTTAGGCGGAGAGCGGCGGCCAGACTGAGCCTTGTTTACCCTGCATATTCGGCGGCCGCTCGGCGCTTTTATTGTCCGGCGTCTGTTGTCGCCGCCTATTGACTTTCGTTTATGGTCCGTGTACCTAGCGCAGAGGGACATAATGGAATCCGCGTGCATCGCGCCGGGACTAAATACAATGCGGCCGCGCGCTACCCGATGAATTGAGGGAATTCGCCGCTCGCGGCAGCTAGCTATATCTGCTCGCGGGTCGCCGCACTCGCAGCGGTTTCTCTGCAGGGGTCGCGCGCTGAGGGTCGTGGAACGCGACCCGCGCCACGCCGGGCGCACCAAATATGCGTGGCGATTAGCCGACTGATGACATCTGTGTGCGCACGCTGTTTGAATCGTAGGGATTCTGCGTCGAAATTATTCCTTATCGACTGCGAGGTAACGGCCGATAGCAGACGGTGAGTCAGCTGGTTAATAAACAGACTAGGCCCAGGCCCCGTGAGTATCAGCAAAGAGATGGCCGGGCTGTCAGCCGTATCAGGAGTTGCAATGCTTGCACTGCTGTACACAACTGCTGGATCAACCACAAAATCCATTATGTGGACGTTGGGCTACAGACACGTACACCAATTTTCTGTTGAGTTCGATGAAAGCTCTGACAAATTTCAGGTACCGAAGGTTTATTTAGTACTAGCTATTCCCGGTCACGCGTTACTGTAGCTGAGTCTAGTTAAATGGAAAATGAAGAAAAGAGAAAGCATACGTTTCTAATATTATGGAAGATGGATCTACGTCCTGAACTCCTTCTCATTCGTGTGTCTGTACATCTGCTTATTTTGTCCATCTCTTGTTTCCTCTTTCTTTGTCACCCCCTCACGGTCTTTCTGTCCGTCTTATACTCTGTGCAATTTCTCCCTCCCTTATCTCTCCCTCTCTAAGCCCATTGTATCATCCACCATTTCTTTGTGCATCCTCCGGTCTCTCCTCTCACTTTCCTCTCTCTCTTCTCCTCTTCACCACTTCTTCCCTTTTCCCATGTCCATCCTCTTCTACCCCTCTCTCTCCATCTTCCCCTTTCTCTGTCCATCTCCTCCTCTCCGCTTTCTGTATTTCCTCGCATAACTCTATCCATCTTCTCTTCCTCTTTCTCTCTGATCATCAACTTGTTTATTGTTATTGTGTACTCAGATTCTGTAGTAATATTGTAATTATAAGCAAGTAAGACATAAATAGCACTCTAGTGTTTGCTAACAATGTGTCACTTGTGTCCGTCCGAATGTTCATTAGAGTACTCTTTTGACATACACACGTGTCTTATACACTTGTGGTGGATACGTTGTCACGAGCAATTTCATGCTGTTTGTTCAAAAGATTAAAAACCTTGGGAAGTTCTTCATTCATTTGATTCAAGATTTCAAATAATGTGTTTGATTCGAATACGTTTGTTTTTGTATACCCACTGGGACGCCATATTGCATACACACACACACTATATATATATATATATATATATATATATATATATATATATATATATATATATATAATAGTTTTATTTATTTTGTATATAACATGAGTTTATATACCATACGGCAGTTCAGCAGTCGTATAAAAACACAAGTGTGTTCGAATGCAACTTTACACCAAAGTTTCAAAGTAATCAAGGAAATACTTTCGGAAATACACCATTTTCGACAAACGAATATTTGCATTTTTATTTATATAGACCGAGCACTTCTACTAATGAACCGATAAGGTCCACCCTCTAATCTGTCATAGCTGCGGTGAAAACTGTTTGGGAAAATAAAACTAAATTGTGTTACAGCAAGTAGTCGGACCCTTTTAATTCATCTTTAGTTCCGAAAACCCCACGAATGGAGCTCAGAGTCCATTATGAATAATTTAGGTGTATGTTTAGGTGTGTGTTCTGACGTAAGAGTGGGTTAAAATTGGAACACATATGAGTTATTATTGGAAAAAAACTACCATGAGAGCAATAAATTAATAGTAACACATGCGACGGTTCCTTTGAAAATGCTGCTACAGATACCCTTCCCTGAACATCTTCAACCCTAGGTTTTGTTTAGTCTCTAAACCTCTAATACTCCTACACTTCCCACTTGAATAACTCAGCAAAATATTGTGGGTAGTTTTAAAAACGCTTTTCATGTGCCTCTAAGTTCTGAGAAATGATTCACCGCCTTCCAATATATATGTTGCAACGTTCATACGCACAAATATTTCAATTAGTGACTGAGTTAAATATTACATTCAGTACTTACATCTCCGTAAGATTTCTCGGTGTAATATATCTTGAAAGTTTCATCGGGTTTGTGGCCGGACTCTAAAATAAAAGTGATTTGAATCACGTTGGCCGGCCGGTGTGGCTGAGCGGCTCTAGACGCTTCAGTGTGGAACCACGCGACCGCTAAAGTCGCAGGTTCGAATCCTGCCTGTCCTTAGGTTAGTTAGGTTTAAGTAGTTCTAAGTTCTAGGGGATTGATGATCTGAAATGTTAAGTCCCATAGTGCTCAGAGCCATTTGAATTATTGTTTGAATGACGTTGATTTTAGAATCTGGTAGCACACCCGAAGAGACCTTCTACTATTTACGTCATTTTAAGACTAATAATTAGAGTTATTGCGACTCAGTAGTTCTTAATTTGTTTAGAACCTCGAAGCAGTTTTTAATTTGGTTAGAACCTCGAAGTAAACGTGGCAAGAGAAAGTCATTAACGATTATTTCCTATTGCGCAACAGGTCGGCTGTTGATGTGTGGATGCTTGGACGCAAAATGGTCAGTCTATACTGACAGGCACAGTCAACTTAGTGTTGTAGCTACAGTTGTGCAGAAACCATCAGATAGTGAAGTTTGTGATACGTCTGTGAGAAGACAGACTGATGCAGAGAAAAAAATCAGCCGAAACACTGATGTGTCTACACGTTAAGATACCGAATATAAAAATATCTGGACGTAAACCTCACTCGTTCTAAATTAGCCGCAGTCGCAGGATATGGTGCGAGCATTTGTACTCATACGTAGATTGCAGACTGTGAAGCAAACTTCATTAATGAGGAGAGTTCAACGAGGAATGCTACTATGATTATCAGGTGCGTACTGCACTTCACCGAATGATGCAGTGGTAGTAATCTAGGAATATGGCCACTGGACTTGGAAATCACGAGAAATGTGTCCTGTGTTGGCTAAAGGGAGGCAATCAAATGGAACTACGAAGAATACTTGGAACTGAGGCCGATAGGAAAACATAGTGGAAGATTGCATGTAGCAGCTGTGGTAAAACTAATGGGACACTTCAAACACAGACAAGAGAATAAACGAATTTCCCCTTACATCGGGCAGAGATTAAAAATGACATTTCCTAACCCGTAGAGTGATTTTACATATAGCCTGATTGTTCATGGCTCGTATGCTACGTATCTATACAAAATCAATTGCCTGCGGCAATGTGGACACTCTAAAACGCGCTCTACGGAGATGCGACGGATTATGGCCATCTCTGCTAGACGACGTAATCTGCTGATGGACGAATGATAACTGAGATCAGAGACCACTGAACGAAACGGCATCTCAAGAATTTACATCTCGTTGGTGCGAGTGATTACGGAATTGTGGCTTCTAAGACGTAACAGTGAATCGTGGAATTGTTAGCCATAGTGAAAATGCTGCTAACATGCTGACCTATTCCCATGGAATCCAGTAGACCATGGCTGTTGACCAGAGTAGCAGGGTGGAGGATCTAGTAGCGGCTACTACGGTCTACAGTTGAAAGGCACCAAAATAAATGAATCGAAAAAGAACAGATTCTGTCTTGCCAATAGTAGTATTAGTATTTGCATAATTGTTCAAGTGTTTTATTGTAGTTTTGTAGTAGTAGAAGTAGTTGTAGTACTAGCATATTTGTAGAATTAGTTCTTTTAATTGAGTTCAAGTAATATGTAATTGATATGTAAATTTATTATTATCCAAAAAAATGTCAAAATGTCATATGAATGTCTTGTTTTCGTTTCTCAGATACTAGGCTGTAATTGTGACGAATAAATAAAAAAATTAATGCCTCAATGCTGCTTCCATCCTTCCATCCCATATATGAGCAAGGTCTTGTACACTGTTTTAATCTGGAAGTAAGCTCTTTTCGGCTCGCTGCCTTGAGCGCAAAAAACTCGTATATTCGAAAATTAATTAATTACCGCTCTACACTTTGAGTTAAGCACAATTCTGCAAGATGTTTCCTTACGTATCACAAAAGTAATGAAAAAGGCACGTTTGTTGGTCCTTTCATTTATAAACTTTTTTTCAAATTCAGCTTTCAATCAAAATTAGACTGTGAGTGAGAGGTAGGCTTGGGTTTCATTCAAATGGTGATTGCTTAGTCATTAAATGACAAAAGGAATAAACATTTCATTTCTCTTCTAGGCAAAATGCTGGAAACGTTCAAGGAGTTAAATTGTTTGCTGGACGTCAGTATTAGCTTTTGGACATTTTCTTTGCTTGTTTCCGTTAACATTTGTGTGGTGTTAGTGAGGAACAAAGTGGGCGCCGTTACGATGAATATAGCACAAGTGCCTCTCGAATGTTCGTAGGTCGACTTCTGCCGGTCACTTCACCGAGACGTACAACAGGCAGATCTTCGAAAAATAACCATATTCGTTTCACAGGGAGGAAGAAACTAATTATTAGGTAAATGGCTCATGTTTCCTACGCAAGAAATAGGTATCTCCATGTTTGTGCAGCGATAGTACCATTGTTCATAACGAGAAGTGAAATCACTTTTCTGCTGCTTCTAATACTACTCCAGTCATAATTAAGAAATTCTTAAACTTCATTAAAACACTTCAGGAAGAATAAAAACATTAAACTTGCTCTCCCAAGGACGAAAAAGTTAGAGATGACTTGCATCAGGTTGCGGCTTGTCACCGACACTTCATGAAATACGGGCTGATTCCTTGATTATGTTACAAAGTGTCAGGGATGATGGCGAAGGGTAAATGTATCAATTTCAGATAATGGACCGTGATCCGGAAACGAATGAATTGAAAGTTATAAGAAAAAGTCGTTGTGGGACCTCTGACAGCGGAATACATGTACCTGTTTTTTTGTACCTCAGATTGTAGGGCAGGCAACTTTAAAATTTTGTAGTATGGACTAAAATAAGAAAAATAATCCAATAAGTATGGTCTCTAAAATCAATATCTTAAGGGCTATGAGGACTGGTTCAGTATTCCACTATCCAAGTTATCGGAATGTCTGTTGCTTATAAGTTTGGACTCGGTCACTTTATGACTAGGGTCCCTTACCTCAGATATGTATATTCGCCCTCTCCACCATTTCCGAAAGCTCGTAACATCATTAAGGAATCATCCAGTGCATGCAGAAAATATAGTGGCAATATGGAACAAGAGACGTAGGAACATGGGTATGCCAATTACTGATGGTACTGTTTACCCACAGACATTTTCTCACGACCAATTAATTTTACGATAGATGTGCGAAGACGTTGTACATATCACAAGAAAATTAAGAGAGCAATTTAAAATGTATTCCTAGGTCAGCATGAATAAAACAAAATACATGGTTTAAGAAGGAACACGTCAGTATTTGACACAAGAAGGAATACTGGGAGCTGTTCCGCATAATGAACATTACGGATTTCTAAGCAATATAAAGAAAGTAATTCAAAAGTAATACATGGAAATCTCACTATTGGAACGTTAAATTGTATATTATGGGACAGACAAATTAGAAAGGAAGCGAAAGAACAATCTTCGAAATAGTTATTAGAAGCATTATAACATATGGATCGGAAGTGTCGGCTGTGAAATCCCACTTAATGAAAAAATTAATGTTAATTGAGATGGACTTTGGAGACGGTCTACATGGATATCGAGGTGGGAAGGATCAGCAATTATCTTACCAGAAAGAAAATACGTGTCACAATGTTGATTATTGATTATGTGGAAAACAATAACTCATATATTACGCACGAAGGGCAAAAATGTCGGAGAAGAGATTGGCATGAAGAATCATGAAATGGGAACCACGAAGAAGTGAAAAAAATTCACATCACCGGCCACATAGATACGAAGGACTCTGAATTTAATTAAATGAAGTAATACTCAGGAAAATTTATGGGCAGATGGGAAAAAGTGAAGAACAAATATTAAATTTTATGTGTACCTTGAGTTATAGGAAAATGCAAACGTGTAAAATCGGGAATAAAAAAGAAACTAATATTTACTCCATTTGCTAACAGAAATGACTCCATTCCGCCTTCAACTGTCGCACTGTTAGACAGTTTCAGCCTTCGGCCATTTTGAAGTACGCACCGTGGACATTTTAACCATCAATTTTTATGATGGCTGATATTGCCGTAATGGTCTAATTTATTTGTTGTACATGAAGCACTTCACTTAACCTACTAATAATTAGCAAATATTACACGCACATTTCAAGTGTGATTATGTATTACAATCGTATCTGACTTTATACAAGTGAAGTGCTGCCATACGATACCGTACAACGGAACGGGATAGTAATATCTGTCATCACAAAATTCTGACAGCCATATAGGCCATTGATATTTGAAAATGGACTATGTCTGAAATTACAGATTGGTGCATAAATAAACTACCCCGACAGTGCAAAAAGCTTCGAGAACAAACTAATAAAAAGTAGATAAACGTTAATGTTTAATTTGTTTTACATAATTTCCTCACGCTAGAGCGCAAATTATGGAGCATTCATACAAACACCTGAAACTTCCAGAGAAGTCGGTAACTGGAGTTGTGTTCAACTAGCATTCAACCTCATTTCAGTGTCTGTTTATTTCTCCAAAGCTGTGAAATGTGAATTACTGAGCTCTGTAATTTGATGGTAGATTCATATTGGTAACACCAGGTCATGTCGCCAGTGATGATTTTATTTTCAGAAAAGAACTGTCTGCGTTTAGGATTTCAGTGAAGTCGCAGGAGTCGTCCACGCGTCTTTTTTTCCGTTAGTGGACTCAACGTACCCGGGACAGACATTGTAAACAATTTTCTCTTCTTAAAACCATTCTGGAGAATGTCTCGAAACTTTGATTGTAGCTTGTACCATTACGACTTGTGACCAAAAAATAAATAAATAAATAAAAAGAACACTGACACACTACGACCACTTAAGACCTGCCTGCTCACAAGTGACTGATCGAATACACATCTGTTGTTTGCAGAAGTCAGTTCAAGCTGCCACCGAAGTTAGTGATGTCGATCACACACAGGAATAAAATCATTCTTGGAAGATTATGGATAGAAGGTGTGAAACTGAGCAGTTCAAGGAAGCATGAACGAATTTAAAATTGGTAGGAAACTGCAGCCCCGTCTTCAAAGGAAGCAGATGTGTTCCTAAGTTATAACCAGATGGCTAAAAATAATAGAAAACTAAGGCCACATAGCGATTCAATGCTCAAAAAATCATGAGTTTATGCAAGGACCTTATAGCAATCAATCAACAAATATTCTTTTCAATAGAAGCTATATGGTTCCAGAGGTCGTTTGAAGTGTCTGAGATGTAACACATATTATGTGCAGACTGAAGCGATGAATAAAAATTTATACCAAGATCAGTATTTGAACCCCAGTCTCCTGCTCACTTTTTTGGATATTGTTCGTTGCTTTTGGCCTGGATGTCACATGACATCCCCGTTCAGGCTTATCGTTGATTACTTTACTCAGTTATTTTAGTACAGAGGGAAACCAGCCATGTGGCCGAAGATGCTGAGCTACCGTGCTGCCGCACTAGGCAGGCAAATGGGCTAACCTCTACGCCAGCCAGGCACACTGGCTGCGCACAACTCCATGGGCTACCCTAGGATACCTCCCTCATTCGAAAAAATGACGTTTTGCCATTCGTGCACCCAGGTTCGTAGTTGAGTACACGATCGCAGGCACTCATGTCTGTGATGCAGCGTCAACGGTAACCGCAGCCATGGTCTCCTAGCTGCTTGTCCATGCTGCTACAAACGTCCTCGAACTGTTCGTGCATATGGTTGTTGTCTTGCAAACGTCCCCATCTGTTGACTCAGTGATACAGACGTGGCTGCACGATCCGTTACAGCAATGCTGACAAGATGCCAGTCATCTCGACTGCAAGTTATACGAGGCCGTTGGGATCCAGCACGGCTTTCCGTATTACCCTCCTGAAGCCACCGATTCCATATTCTGCTAACAGTCATTGGCCTGAACGGGGATGTCATGTGACATCCAGGCCAAAAGCAACGAACAATATCACTATACAATGTCACTATACGATAAAACGGAATCACGATAGTGTACAATCCGACCTTTATCAAAGTTGGAAACGTGATGGTACACTTTTTTCCTCCTTACACGAGGCATCACAACAACGTTTCACCAGGTAACGCCAGTCAACTGTGTATGAGAAATAGGTTGGAAACATTCTTCACGTCAACACGTTGTAGGTGTCGCCACCTGTGCCACCTTGTGTGAATGCTCTGAAAAGCTAATCCTTTGGACATCACAGCATCTTCTTCCTGTCGGTTAAATTTCGCGTCTGTAGCACGTTATCTTCGTGGTGTAGCAATTTTAATGGCCCGTAGTGTTGTTGGACGGGCTCTGCGATGCTGTAGGAGTTTAGGGGGAATACCAAGGGGACTGAGGTGTAAATAGGAATTTGGACAGAAGACAGAGACATCCTGTGGTAGCCTGTGGAGTTGTGCAAAGCCGCTGTGGCAGGATGGCGTAGTGGTTGGCGATTCTGCCTACTGCGCAGAGAGTCCAAGGAGGAATGGTCAGTTTTCATGGATGTGACAGGAACAATCATTCGAAGCAGGAAGTGTGGTAATGATTTGTTCCAAATCTCGTAGGTTAATTGCTAACTGCACTTTTTATTCTTCGCGAATGTAAAGCACCTCTCTCCTACGGAACAAGTGCTCGAAACTCTTAAAGTATTGGTTTCAGATCAAAGAGCTTTCAGTAGAAGAAATTTGTTTCATAATATCGAAGATGATGTTTTCATACCTCTTAAGGTATGAATTTTAAAATCCAAGATCACTAGACTTGTTTGCCTCGAGTACTCGTGCTTGCCATGTCCCTGAATACTGACTTTTCCTCCTGCAATACCCTATGAAATAGTTCCATGAATCACCTGGGATAATTTCGCCAGAAAACGTAAAAGGTAATCACGACGTACTGGAGACAGTTCTGTCGTGGAGTCCGGGCATGGCAGAAGCCGCTGGAGATGATGTCACGTAATCCCTTGTAATGGTTCTTTATTTACGTGACCATTACAGCACTCCAACCCCAGTTGTCGATACGAGTAGTATCGTACTACTTTTCTGCGGAGTTACGGACATATTTTTGTAATAATTTTCACATTTGGTTTTATTAATGTATAGGTACTCCGATGTATCGACATATTACGGTGATACGGTTCTTGTGTGTGTTCATTTCTGTGAGGCTGTCATAACATTTGCCTTATTTGTAACCTTTTTGGCGCAAATATGCACAGAGCAGTCTTAGTTTCACTTCGCAGAAGTTAAGTTGTTATTTCGCTTTGTAAAAGAACAGTCAAGTCTTGTGTTTGCTTAAAGTGGAAATTAAATATATGAAGATTGATACAAAGCTGTTTTCGTGATGATGTGATAGTTAAGAGGGAATATATGTGAATTTACAAGAAGTTTAATAAAATGTGGATTGTGAACAGCAAGTCAAACATTATTTCTACCATACCATTGTTCTGATCTGGGATTATTTGATCATTAAGAATTTCCTGGAAAACGCATTTGTTAGTTCTTCAAGTATTGCTAGAATACAGATCTTGACCTTCTAGCAGTCAAAGTGGAATGACCCTAGAATCAACAAGATGATCAATAACAACTTCAACGAAATCTACGTGGGAATCCATTCCAGAAAAGTGCCAAAATTAATGACTTTTTTTACAGTAACTTCATTATTTCCATTCTGACGATACCATCTACAGTCAATAACTTTGCTGTTGCCCGATAAAGCGAACACATGCTGCGTGGGCAACATTATTACTCTGATTTCTAACCTACTTTGCAAGAGGCGGTACTGTTAGACCATGAAAACGCAATCACAACTTGTGGACCCGCACAGCAAGGTGGCAGGCACCTGCAGCTCGGACCGCGCTCGGTGCCCTGGTGGCCGCCTTCCGCAGACGGTGTCGGCGACAGGCGCTGGCATCGATTTCCCGTCAGCGGTGTCCGCACGCCTCCGGCGCAGCCAGCGGTAAACGGCCATTCGGAGACAGCTGCCCTGCCAGCGGCCAACTTTGTGTGCGGCGGGTTCGGGACGGGGCGGCGCTCCAGCTCTGCGCCCTGAATCACGAGTGGAGCGGGCGGACCGAGGGGACCGCCTAGCGGCTGCACAGTGCGCCGGCCTGCGGTGCGGCTGCTCCCACTGCTTCCCGATCGCCGCACACGGTCCACACCCGATGATGACATGACACTGCCACAGCTATCCATTATAAGGAGTAATAACGCAGGAACGTTTTATACAATACCAAACCACTTCCAATCTTTCAGTTATCGCTAATCCCATTCTACCCTACTCTTAAGTAATGGGGTAAAAATAATATTTACAACTATTCAGCAATCCTCTTTCGTGAACTCTCATGTTGTATGTGTAAATAATTGTGAATACTTTGAGAACACACAGGAGGGTAATGAATATTAGCGGTGTGTGGTACGGAATAACAATTCACAGAACCTGTAAAATAGTTTAGTGGTTATCTTTGTCCCTCCTGTAAACCATCGTCGTCAGTTTTGTAGAGTTGCTGTCGAGGCCCAGTTGTCACCGTTGTTACAGTAAAAAAATGGTTCAAATGGCTCTGAGCACTATGGGAGTTAACTTCTCAGGTCATCAGTCACCTATAACTTAGAACTACTCAAACCAAACTAAACTAAGGACATCACACACATCCATGCCCGAGGCAGCATTCGAACCTGCGACCGATGCGGTCATGCGGTTCCAGACTGTAGCGCCTAGAACCGCTCGGCCACACCGACCGTGGTTGTTGCAGTAGGCCCAGTTAGTGAGTTCGTGAAATGGCATCTGGTGCAGTAGCCGGCTAACGCAATTGCTCCTTGCCACTATTGCACAGCTATGCCACAGTGTCAGGTAACAGGATAGGAGAACGAAGGTTCTACAACACTCCAATTAATTCTGGAAACATCCCCCAGGCTGTGGCTAAGCCATGTTTCCGCAATATCCTTTCTTTCAGGAGTGCTAGTTCTGCGGGGCTCGCAGGATAACTTCTGTGAAGTTTGGAAAGTAGGAGACGACGTAGTGACAGAAGTGAAGCTGTGAGGACGGGGCGTGAGTCGTGCTTGGGTAGCTCAGATGGTAGAGCACTTACCCGCGAATGGCAAAGGTCCCGAGTTCGAGTCTCGGTCCGGCACACAGTATTAATCTGCCAGGAAGTTTCACTCCAATGAAATGAAATGAAATGTCGTGTGACGAGGGCCTCCCGTCGGGTAGACCGTTCGTCTGGTGTAAGTCTTTCGATTTGACGCCACTTCGGCGACTTGCGCGTCGATGTGGATGAAATGATGATGATTAGAACAACACAACACCCAGTCCCTGAGCAGAGAAAATCTCCGACCCAGCCAGGAATCGAACCCAGGCCCTTAGGATTGATAGTCTGTCACGCTGACCACTCAGCTACCGGGAGCGGACTCACTCCACTTAGTTGGTAAGTAACACGAATTAGTTAAAGGGTTTACTTATCTTTGTGAATAGTTGAATACTGAAGTCAGAACACTGCTTGTAATATAACACAGAGAAAGGCCCTCATTGGCTAAGCGCAAATAATCGCAGGTAAACTTCACAGTGCACAGCGAATGCAATTTACAGCAAGTGTCTGTTCACTTCTATGAATTCACTGAACGACGTCCCCTGTTTAAGTCAGCCCTGGACGACGATTTATAACCAAGTAGGTGAGAGAGGCTGTTCTATCTTCCGAGATGGCTTCTGTCCGTTATCGTCGGCTCAGATTTTACTCAGCCGACAGTTGGTCGAGGCAAAGTCGATATCTTCATCCTGAGTGTCACCCGTGATGCTGATGGAACTCGTGCAAGTGGCGAGTCTTTATGGCACTGGCACCATCTCGCATCTTTGCACCCGTGGTACTTTTGCCCTGGCAGTGTCTTGTTCGACGACCCAGCAGTCTCCTCTTTCCATTTTTCTCAATTTTTTTCATTGGCATGTGTATCTAGAACTACGTTCCCTGTTTGAAGTAGAGAGATGGATCAAATGGCTCTGAGCAATATGGGACTTGGCATCTGAGGTCATCAGTCCCCTAGAACTTAGAACTACATAAACCTAACTAACCTAAGGACATCACACACATCCATGCCCGAGACAGGATTTGAACCTGCGACCGTAGCGATCACGCGGTTCCGGACTGTAGTGCCTAGAAACGCTCGGCCACACCGGCCGGCTGCTTCATATCCATACTACGTACAGTGTGTCAAGCTGGTTTGTGCAGAACTGTTTAACACTGTATCACAAACAGGAGGGTCGATGTGACTGTCACATAACGCACTCGAATTCAAATGTAATGTCAAAGAGCTTGTCATTTTGAATAATCTGCCGAAATTTCAGATATAGGTAATCTTAAATACGATCTAAATGCTTCCATCAAAATATGTATCAGAAATGAAAAAAAAGGACGATCAATGATTTATTACCACTGGTCCATACAGGTACTGGAACGTGTGTTTCCCACCCGTACATGCGGTTGGAAAACAAAACTGAGGGAAATATATACTTTTTTTTTTTACTTCTGACAACGGCGTTGATTGAAACAGAAGCGAGCTCCTCGTTCAGACACTGAATGACCAAGGAAGTCCGAAGCTCGTGGTCGTGCGGTAGCTTTCTCGCTTCCCGCGCCCGGGGATCCCGGGTTCGATTCCCAGCGGGGACAGGGATTTTTTTTTGCCTCGTGATGACTGGGTGTTGTGTGATGTCCTTATGTTGGTTAGGTTTAAGTAGTTGTAAGTTCTAGGGGACTGATGACAATAGCTGTTAAGTCCCATAGTGCTCAGAGCCATTTGAACCCAGGGGATGGCGACGGGCCGCCGCGTCGTACCTCGCCTTGAGGGGCCCTGCAGATGCGGCATAGTGAGGCATGTGGTCAGCACAGCGCACTCACAGCCTTTTCTCCACTTCTCATTTAACTTGCTCATCAGCTGGCATCACGAGGATCACTACACCCTTAACACCCAGTCCTCCTATCAAGAGCAAATCCTTGGCAGAACTAGGAGTCGAACTCGGGTCGACCACATGCCAGCCATCTATGCTGAACACTTAGCTACAGAGGCGGACTGTTAATTAAAATTTCTGTAGATTAATTCTTTCGCTCCGAAAAAAAAGTTAGTAATGAAAGGGTTACAGCACAAGTTGTAGCCAGTCATGACGTAATCACAACAGATAGATACTTTTCTTGTCTGAAGTAAACGGACCACCCAACCCAAAACAACACTATGTTTACAGTACACACCTGTGCTATGAAATTGGACAGCAAATCTAAAAGTAAGGAGCATCGTCTAAAACGATATATAAGTTCAATGCAGCCTCTTCCAGAAAGCAAATTCAAAATAATGTGTTATACGTGTAACAAGTTTTAATTAACCTATTCGTGGCCTGAGAAACTACATTTGCCGCTTTCAGAGCAACCGCAATACGTAGCAACCAAATAAACTCTTACACGGACATTTTTGATGTCATTAACGCTGCTATTTTCTCTCGTTATATCCGCAATGCTTGAATTAGATACGTTTCTCCTCAGAAGTCCAGTACTAGTACTTCTAACTCTGGCGCAAACTGGTACAATTCACACAAAAATTTCGACCTGTGTGTCTGCTGTGTTAAAGGCTAATCACCGGTCCCAGTAGGAAACTAATTTGTTTTCCCCTTATCAAAGTGGACACCGATGCTGACCTTTTTCAGCTGTTTTGTTTTAGTAAATATCAGGGTAATGAAACAAACCGTAGGTTCCTCTATTCGATGACGTTCTCCATTACAAAACTTTGTTAATTTTCTATGATCTGCTGGGGTCAGTTATAAATTTCGACATAAGTCGTTCATAAATTACTAATAGATAGTGTGGTGTCACCGGCAGACACCACACTTGTTAGGTGGTAGCCTTTAAATCGGCCGCGGTCCGTTAGTATACGTCGGACCCTTGGGTCGCCACTATCAGAGAATTGCAGACCGAGCGCCGCCACACGGCAGGTCTAGTGTAGAGAGACTCCCTAGCACTCGCCGCAGTTGTACAGCCAACTTTGTTATCGATGGTTCACTAACTACATACGCTCTCATTTGCCGAGACGACAGTTTAGCATAGCCTTCAGCTCCGTGATTTGCTACGACCTAGCAAGACGCCATATTCAGTTACTGTAATCTGAACAGATAATATTATGAAACATGTACCGTCAAGAGTAATTTTCATCATTAATGGATTAAAGTTAAGTATCAAAGTAATTCCGTCCGCTTTCTGAATTCTAATTCCTTGTCATGTTCCAGACCTCACGTCAGTATAGTCCTTCCCTCCTCACGCCAGCCTGCGTGAGCTAAAACACGTGCATTTCGGCCTCCTCTAGTGACACGGAGTTATTTCGGCCTCCTCTAGTAACACGGTGTTGTCTCTTCTGCCAACACAACAGATAGCACCATTCCTTCTACTGTGGTATTAAAGAGAATGCTACTGTAATTTGTGGAAATAGCACTTTCAGCTCAGCTATGTAGACTCTGTCAATGATCGATGCCAACTTTTATTTCAGTTGCTACATCGATAGTCAAAAAATTACAGTAACGAAAACTGGTTACTCGAGGTATGGCAAACATATTTTTCTAACACAATTTTTCCCTAATAGTATTGAAACTGAGAGCCGCCATTACGAAAACAACCGTTTTCTTTATTGCATTGTCCAGTACCTTGGCGCCATCATCATCGGTACTTTAATCTAGTTCCGAAAAACGCAAAAATATTTTATTTTATTATCAGGGGGCCAAATTATTTTTAATACATCATATGTCAGTAGCGATTATCATGTTATAAGGAGCGATCAAACTGTTACCGTTAGAGAGCATTTGTGCAGCGTATATGCAACGCATTGCAACGCCGATGCGGGTATATAAGCACCTACATATAGAAAAGGGATTAGTACGGCATTTGCGTCTTTCCGACTAGCGTATGGTAAACGTGGGAAAGTGAACAATGGATACGTTATTTCCAAATGTCACATAATAGGGCCAACGTGCTGTTATACTTTTCTTGTCAGCCGAAGGATAAATACCGGAACACATCCAAAGGAGAATGAAGAATGTGTATGGGGCAGCATATCTGTCGAAGACCACCGTTGTGGATTGTGTGCCAGGTTCGATGATGGGTGCTGCTGCTTCATGATAACGCACGTCACCTTATTGCAAATTCCGTAACGCGGGAGTAATACCAATCGCTTTCAGCAGTTTCTAATTTTCATGATCTAAAATAAATATTCGTTTGAGTAATTCTTTATAAACTCTCCTTCCACGAAAAAAATTTACCTTTTACTTTTCACATCGTTAGAAACCAGAAGTACTTGCTTTGTAAGCATAGACATATCTCTACTCTTGGGAAATTGGAAAACCGTAACAGGAACTAAACACGAATAAAAATCGTATGATCGCCGCCAGCACTCTAGCACTGATCTCTCCCTATGTAATTACCACGTCGCTTAAAAAAGCTTTGAAGGGTCGACGGTCCCTATCGAACGAGGACGCGCGGCAAGTAGTCACTGACTTCTTCAGGCACCACGAAATGCTGCTTTACAAAACGGGTACTTTGAGCCGTGTTCTTCAGTGGGATAATTGACTCGATGGTCACAGCGATTTTTTCTGATTATAATAACGACTCTGGATAATACGAGCTTTGAACGGAAACATTTTGATACCCCTTGTACACTCCTGGAAATGGAAAAAAGAACACATTGACACCGGTGTGTCAGACCCACCATACTTGCTCCGGACACTGCGAGAGGGCTGTACAAACAATGATCACACGCACGGCACAGCGGACACACCAGGAACCGCGGTGTTGGCCGTCGAATGGCGCTAGCTCCGCAGCATTTGTGCACCGCCGCCGTCAGTGTCAGCCAATTTGCCGTGGCATACGGAGCTCCATCGCAGTCTTTAACACTGGTAGCATGCCGCGACAGCGTGGACGTGAACCGTATGTGCAGTTGACGGACTCTGAGCGAGGGCGTATAGTGGGCATGCGGGAGGCCGGGTGGACGTACCGCCGAATTGCTCAACACGTGGGGCGTGAGGTCTCCACAGTACATCGATGTTGTCGCCAGTGGTCGGCGGAAGGTGCACGTGCCCGTCGACCTGGGACCGGACCGCAACGACGCACGGATGCACGCCAAGACCGTAGGATCCTACGCAGTGCCGTAGGGGACCGCACCGCCACTTCCCAGCAAATTAGGGACACTGTTGCTCCTGGGGTATCGGCGAGGACCATTCGCAGACGTCTCTATGAAGCAGGGCTACGGTCCCGCACACCGTTAGCCCGTCTTCTGCTCACGCCCCAACATCGTGCAGCCCGCCTCCAGTGGTGTCGCGACAGACGTGAATGGAGGGACGAATGGAGACGTGTCGTCTTCAGCGATGAGAGTCGCTTCTGCCTTGGTGCCAATGATGGTCGTATGCGTGTTTGGCGCCGTGCAGGTGAGCGCCACAATCAGGACTGCATACGACCGAGGCACACAGGGCCAACACCTGGCATCATGGTGTGGGGAGCTATCTCCTACACTGGCCGTACACCTCTGGTGATCGTCGAGGGGACACTGAATAGTGCACGGTACATCCAAACCGTCATCGAACCCATCGTTCTACCATTCCTAGACCGGCAAGGGAACTTGCTGTTCCAACAGGACAATGCACGTCCGCATGTATCCCATGCCACCCAACGTGCTCTAGAAGGTGTAAGTCAACTACCCTGGCCAGCAAGATCTCCGCATCTGTCCCCCATTGAGCCTGTTTTGGACTGGATGGAGCGTCGTCTCACGCGGTCTGCACGTCCAGCACGAACGCTGGTCCAACTGAGGCGCCAGGTGGAAATGGCATGGCAAGCCGTTCCACAGGACTACATCCAGCATCTCTACGATCGTCTCCATGGGAGAATAGCAGCCTGCATTGCTGCGAAAGGTGGATATACACTGTACTAGTGCCGACATTGTACATGCTCTGTTGCCTGTGTCTATGGGCCTGTGGTTCTGTCAGTGTGATCATGTGATGTATCTGACCCCAGGAATGTGTCAATAAAGTTTTCCCTTCCTGGGACAATGAATTCACGGTGTTCTTATTTCAATTTCCAGGAGTGTATTTTTAAGGCAAACGGTCTTGCCGCAGTGGTAACACCGGTTCCCGTCTGATCACCGAAGTTAAGCGCTGTCGGGCTGGGATAGCACTAGGATGGGCGACCATCCCATCTGCCGAGCCCTGTTGGCAAGCAGGGTGCACTCAGATATTGTGAGGCAAACTGAGGAGCTATTTGACTGAGAAGTAGTGGCTCCGGTGTCGGAAACTGACCTGACATACGGCCGGGAGAGCGGTGTGCTGAACACATGGCCCTCCACATCCGTATCCAGTAACGCCTGTAGGTTAAGAATGACACGATGGCCAGTCGGTACCTTTCGCCCTTCATGGCTTGTGCTGGAGGAGCTGTATTTGTACGAAGCTAAGTTCTGTAGGATTTTCTTTACGTCATTACATATTTTTCGTGAGCAACAAAATCGCGTTATAGAGAGTATGAACTTTATCTATAAACGAGACGTTGTCAAGGAAAAGCATTTATTATTATTTATTGCAATTACGTACAGTTACTGTAGTAGTAACTTAATCTACATGCTCATTGGTTGTGTAAATATACATATATAGAAGATTCATGTTTCTGAAAACTTACATCGCTAATTAGACTTTCCGAATTTCAGAAAACACATATTGTTTCTGTGTGTGCAATTCCTGTTAAGGTTCTCCTATTTCCCACTATCAGATTAGAGGTATGTCCATGTTTACGAAGAAATGTATCTGTGTTTAAATGATCCAAAAGTAAAAAGAAAATTGTTTTCCTGGAAGAAGAGATTATAAAGAACAAAATTACTGAAGTTATATTTTAGACCTTAAAAATTAGAAACTTTGTAAAATGACTGGTCAAATGCACGGTACTAGACACGCAGAAGGACAGGTTCCATTATCAGTGACGATAATTGTGAGCAATTTTGAAAAAAAAATACCAGTGAGTGCAGCTTCCATTACTTGTAAGCTATGAACCAGATTTCTTGGAAGTTATGGAAAAGTTCGTTGACTGGGTTACACAGATGGGTACAAATGGTTCAAATGGCTCTGAGCACTATGGGACTTAACATCTGTGGTCATCAGTCCCCTAGAACTTAGAACTAGTTAAACCTAACTAACCTAAGCATATCACACACATCCATGCCCGAGGCAGGATTCGAACCTGCGACCGTAGACGTCACGCGGTTCCAGACTGAAGCGCCTACAACCGCACGGCCACACCGGTCGGCCAGATGGGTACAACTCGAGGCTGTGCTATTAGGTAAACCGTGGATGACGTTGCAGTGGAAAATTCAGTTACTTCAGTTTCTATCGTTTGAACCTTGTCCCGCAGTTAAGCAGGTTCAGCCATGGTTAATCGGATTTGGCATGCTAATGGTAAAGAGGTGACCGGATTCCCTTCCTGCCGCCACCCCGTACATCCCCCCCCCCCCCCCTTGGGACGGAATTAGTGTCCCGCAACTGTCTGCGTCGAGTGTAATCCATGGAATAGTGCGAAAGTGTTCAGATATCTGCGAGCCGTGTAACTGAGGCGGAACATGGGGACCAACCCGGTATTCACCTAGCGGGATGTGCAAAACCGCCTAAAAACCACATCCAGGCTAGTCGGCACATCGGCCCTCGCTGTTAATACGCCGGTCGGATTCGATCCGGGAGCCGGCGCGCCTTCCCGAGTCCAGGCAGCAGCACGTTAGCGCTCTCGGCTGCCCTGGCGGTTCATACTGGAAAATTCGGTGTCTCTTGGGAAAATTGTCAATATTGCCACAGAAGGTGCGCTATGACAGCTAACAAACACGGGCTTGTGGAGCTGCTCACATATACCACATACCCTGAGCTCATACGTATCCATAGTATTATTCATGTAGAACATTTACCACCAAAATATTTTCAACATCCGAATGTTATGCAGATAGTTTTAAATATTTTCAACCATATGTCCTTCATTAGCGTTACCTATTAGCCTCTAAACAATATGGTGCTATTCGAATCGGTTCCATAATTGCGTGACTAAAAGGTGACGTTAGTGAAGATTACCGGCATATGGCGTAAGTATGGCAACACTGCAAGTCGACGATATGCGACACGCATTCTCCTCTGCCGCGAGTCACGGCGTGCTGGTTGCGGAAGTTGCGGTAGGCACGAGTTCTCATGAAGAGCTTCGCCGTAGGTAGGAAGCGCGTGTCTCGCGCCCTCCCCGTGACGTGTGGAGTGTGTGGGGTCGCGCCGCACGGCAGACTTCACACGGCCGCCACATCACACGGACCGCGCGCACCCGGCCGCCGTACCTTTGGCGCGTGCCGCTATTTTTTGCTGAGCGCACATTATCTGTGTCACTGGTGATCAAACAGGGCCCTGCGCCCCATCTCAGTAACA
Organism: Schistocerca gregaria; assembly: GCF_023897955.1. Classification (NCBI taxonomy): domain Eukaryota; kingdom Metazoa; phylum Arthropoda; class Insecta; order Orthoptera; family Acrididae; genus Schistocerca; species Schistocerca gregaria. The sequence goes on from NC_064923.1 coordinate 333,533,474, forward strand.
AGACCTCGGTAGTGCGCTGTCTCTTACATCCGCTCTCACATCTTACGTACAGCAAACATTCCAAACTTCACTGACTGGAGGTGAGGCAACGCGTGCTTTCAAGAGGAAATTTTTTTTTACATCCAAATTTACTTGTCACAATGTCAACTTTCAAAATTATTCTTTCTTTCGCGTATTCTGTATCATAAGCGAACTGAAAAGATGTCCAGTACTAAGTTATCGATTGCCGAACGTATCATAGACTTTGACTAGTTGAGAAGGCATGTTTGACAAGAGGCTCTTTGGGAGTAAAGGCGCGAGCCAGTAGCAAGCCAGCGGGGCGTCGAGATCTCGGAATGTGTACCGTTTCAACGAGACAAAGTACTGAACGACGTTGGGCAGTGGTTAGCACACTGGACTCGCATTCGGGAGGACGACGGTTCAAACCCGTCTCTGGCCATCCTGATTTAGGTTTTCCCTGGTTTTCGCAGTTCGTATCAGGCAAATGCCGGGATCGTTCCTTTGAAAGGGCACTGCCGATTTCCTTCCCAATCCTTCCCTAATCCGAGCTTGTGCTTCGTCTGTAATGATCTCGTTGTCGACGGGACGTTGAACACTAATCTCCCTCTCAGAGACAAAACAGTCTCGCCTCTGTCTGTTTTCCCAGCTGGACTTCAGCTAACGAACCTGGCTGTTGGTTCACCTTGTCGCAATGGGTGACGGACGTAGAAACTTGCTTTGAAGTTGCTTCTTAGTGGTGATTCTCACGCAACACGTCATAACGTAAGATGTGATTGTGACTTGTAGCCTGGCGTATTACATCCTTGCAGCATTTTACATTCTTTCCTGTGACTTTGCTTGTGCTCAAACTTAATGCGCATATTGAAGTCAAGTAGTTAGGCTATGGTGCAGAATCGGGTTTCCACTAATACATCCGAATAGGGAGCGCGTCGAATACATCATACTTTCGATTATTTAAGTCATTCCAGGATTTTATAATGTATCTAGAATTCTTGTTTCATCAGTTACTCCTTATACGATGTACCTCTACGCCATGTGGAACACGTACAGAAAATTATTGTCCTTCTTGTATCAATGACTGAGATTTGAGTCAAAATAACTATAAATTAAACTGAATCTTCTACGATTTATTTTCTTTCTAGTGTCAGTGATGAGTTGAGGTTTAAAAATACCATTAATGATGTGACTTCGTATGCAGTTTGAACTTTGCCCTTAAATTCAAATATCACCTTTCAAGCGAGGCAGAATCGCAATGCCTATGATCTTTCCTCAGAACTGTAATCAGCGAAATATATTCGCTATTGTTTGCATCTTAGAAATTGGTAGGTAAGTAACAATGTGGAAATTCCGAGACTGTTTACTGTTTCATCATTTCAGTTATGACGTCAAAGCTTTGGATGTTAACATTTCAGATTTTGAGCATAAACGTGTTAGCTTCAAGATGGAGTCACGCGTGTGCATTACGTACGAGTCAGCTTGTGTGGATCACATATACGTCCTTTAAACAGGATAATGAAGTTGCTAGAAGTAACTATGATCTTAAAATTGACTCAAATATTCATTTACGCCCCGAATTCTTTCCGTTGCACGAAGTAGGTACTAACTCCACTGCAATATGTTTTACAAATATGGTCATACTGCAATATAAACAATTTCTCCAGTCGAAGGAGTACGTATTAAGGGCATTTGTTCTGAATACAAACTTTCATACACACCGAACAATACATAAAAAAAATTAGCGGGCTTACAACGTGGGTGGGTGAAGGCATGATGTTGCAAAATATGGCTTTTTAACACATTGGAAAGAAATCAGAGCAAACAAATCCAGTACCCGAGACTGCTGATTGCTTCGTTATGTAGACCAATCACCATATCGGTCACGTGGTAAAAATGAACTGCAATACTTCCAAGAGCTTTACCATCCAAGGCACAGCACTACTTCCACGACCAATAATATCCGATCACCCAATTCACGATGGAAACTGAAACGATGTAGAAGAGTAATCAATGGAAACTATCAGACCGGATAGGTATGTGAGGAGGAGGAAACAGAAAGAGCCATCATCCGAAATCCCAGGAACATCACTTAATGGAAGCAAAATAAGCGAACACATTGTCTCGGCTTATGCGTATGTATTCAGCCGTTTCTGGAAAACAGTGGTCAAAGTCTCCCAGGCATTCAGGGGAAAAGATGCCTCACTGGACAGCTCCGCGGACTCTTAACTTTGCGCCCCGTGTTCGAAACCCAATTATTGTTTTCATTTATTTCATTTTATTTTCACTGTTTTCATTCATCTAGCCATGTTCATAGAAGATTACTGTACAAATGTTTCTTGTCAAATCAGTGAATACAAGTGCGTTATATTGACTGTAAAATTACAATGTACTTCACAATAAGCGTCACACAATTATTATGTAATATGTATGTGTATGGTATCTTGAGGGGTCACAGTATCTTTAAATTCTCATATTCCGAAATTTCATTCCCACATCAGTTCTTATACTAATTCTTACTTTCTAGTCATATGTTTATTCTTCAGGAAGATTTGGTTCATTCCCTTGGATGATACAGATTCTAGGCAAATTCGAAACACAAATATTCCGAACACCACAAGCTTCGCACGAAGTCAGACTTGCCACAGTGATATTTCTTCGTATGAATCGCATTCGGGAGAGAAAGGTCGTTCACAATGGTGAAGATTTCCTGCGTTGGTAATAATTTTCCTGTAAACCGTACATTACTGGTTACTCCTCTGAAAACTGGCGCTTGTAAAATTATGAATAAAGATATACTACAGGAATATTGCCGAAAACTATTTCAAATAATTTTCTCATTATTCTTTATTAATTAGTAGTAAAATCGAGAAATTTGTTGTGATACCACATAGCATTTAAATTAGTAATGAGACGACCACACGTTGAGGGTCAAAAGTGTAGTGAACTCGAGGAATTGTTATTGACGTCACATAAAATGAAAATTACCAATGAGATGGCTGCGCACTGGAAGCCAATATTTAAGTGATTTCAGTTGTTAAATGAAAACAAACACAGATGTTTGTGATATATGAATGAAATAGGTAGATTGATGTAAGAAATGTATTTACTTGAGCATCGTTTACATAAAACAAAAAAAATTACAAATCTCAGGGCCAACTAGACTATGCATGGACACCACTCAGTTATTAAGGGGAAGGAGGAGGGGACGAATCGTCTCACGATCATTCGCGATCATTCGCCGTGTACTGCTGTCGGCGGCAGGCGATGTGTCGATACGGTGCGTCGCCTCGGAGCTGTGTGATGTTGACTCGGCTGCCCTCATCAGCAGTCGCGGCTTTGCAGCAAATCTCAGGTACGATCTCCGTGTTGTCTGCCTATTGTCGGTTGCGTGGCTGAAGCTGTGGTATCACTGTGTCGGAAGATGGATGTTGGGGATGGATAGAAGGGCGTCTATGTCATCTCGCTTCCACGCTGCCTCGCCGCCTGTCCTTCGCTCCTCATCCGTCCGCCAGTTCAATTACTCTTTGAAATTTATTCCTCTTTCGGCGTTGTCACTGGCTCACTCATTTTCAATTCCACCCAATGACTGACCGTCGTTTCATTGCCAGGCCGCACCGTGCAGTGTTAAAATTTCCTGTCTTGCGTGGGCAGGTGTTTGCCTCGCGAATTGGGGTCTTTCTCCCGAGTTCACATTCTTAAAATATTTTTCTGTGTTCCGAAGTTGTTGTAAGAGCAGCAACACGACCCTTCTCTGTAGTCGCTATCTCCGCGTGAGGCCTGGACAGACTCAGGTCTGGAGTTTGTCTCAGACACTCTGGTGTCTGTGATTTATAGCGAAAGTCTTTACAGTCCAAAAAACTTCGTTATTAAGATGCTCTGTGCGACTTCTTTGCACTTTGTTTACGCTCCTCCCTGTCGAAACGTTCTTGCTTTCTAAGGCAGGTAAATCGACTGTTTCCAGTCCACAAGAAATCACATTCTTTCGTGCGTACAGTCTTGACGCTCCATCTTAAGGGCTGCAGGAGTATATCAGTTTTCCCACGCTTCTCATTGTGCACCATGCTCTTCGATACGAGTCTGTTCTTAAGCGAGGTGAGGGCGTCAGCAGGCTACCCCTCTGTGCTGGCAGAATTGCTGCAGTGTCCATTTCTCCCGCGCTCGCAGCATGGGGTTGGCCTGCTTTCCACTGGGCCGCTGGCGGTGTGAGTCGGCGAATGAGGCCTCCAGCGGCGGTATCGCACATTCCTCTGACATACAGTTAGGGGACGAATAAAGACAACATTGTATCAATATACTTTGGAAACATTCATGCAGGAATGTTCTACAGATGTGAGTACATCAATAAAAAACAAAAATAAAACTAATATTCAAGTTTCAACAAAATTAAAAAGCGGCAACGCTAAGCACTGAGCCACCATTTCGTCTGAGGATGTATCGCGGTAAAATGCACGTAAAGTACCTGAAACTACCACGAAAACTACGACCGTTGTTTTGTCAGAAATACTCGAGTGCCTAAGGATGAGGTGAGACAAATGTTCCCTTTTTTCGACCCATCTTCCACTGGTCGAAGTTTCCGGAATACCGAATGATGGCACTTGCCGTATTCCGCTTTTGAATGAAAGAATTTGTGTTCGTTTCTGCGAAAGTTGCTGCCGACAAGCTGCAGACAAAAAATTTTCAAATGTTTGCGAATGCCCAAGGGACCAATTTGCTGAGGTCATCGGTCCCTACACTTACACACTACTTAAACTAGCTTAAACTGACTTATGCTAAGAACAACACCCACACCCATGCCCGCGTGAGGACTCGAACCTCCGGCGGGAGCGACCGCTCATCCGTGACATGGCGTCCGAGACCGCGAGGGCATTACGCGCGGCAAGCAGCACAGATTTTGCGCCATGATCGAGTATTGTTAACCAAACGCCAGCGATGAGGGGTCGCGAGGCAGCACAAATGCGGAGCAGTATTATGGATTGGCTATTTCTTTATTTACCCAGTATGTATATCATCCCTTTACAAGTCACAGATTTAAAATCTTGAGAAACAAATTCTTAGGTTCGCCTACATAACCGAACGGTACCGTTAGCCCGGAAGGATCCGGGCTCAGTTAGAGATTTTCGGGAGTCAGGAATGTGATGCACTCAGCCTTGTGAGGAAAAACGAGCAGCTGCATCGGTGAAGAATTGAATAAGCAGCGGCATCACCATGATTCATCTACCGGCAAAAACTGTTGGACGGACTGGGGTTATGCTCATAAAATGACACACGATCATGGACCGCTCTTCGTACTGCCTTCTACACTACTGGCCATTAAAATTACTACACCAAGAAGAAATGCAGATGATAAACGGGTATTCACTGCACAAATATATTATATTAGAACTAACATGTGATTACATTTTCACGCAATTTGGGTGCATACTGACGAATCAGTACCCCGAACAACCACATCTGGCCGTAATGACGGCCTTGATACGCCTGGGCATTGAGCTAAACAGAGCTTGGATGGAGTGTACAGGTACAGCTGCCCATGCAGCTTCAACACGATACCACAGTTCATCAACAGTAGTGACTGGCGTATTGTGACGAGCCAGTTGCTCTGCCACCATTGACCAGGCGTTTTCAATTGGTGAGCGATCTGGAGAACGTGTTGGCCATGTCATCAGTCGAACATTTTCTGTATCCAGAAAGGCAATTACAGGACGTGCAACATTCGGTCGTGCATTATCCTGCTTGAATGTCGGGTTTCGCAGGGATCGAAAGAAGGATATAGCCACTGGTCGTAACACATCTGAAATGTAACGTCCACTGTTGAAAGTGCCGTCAATGCGAACAAGGGGTGACCGAGACGTGTAACCAATGGTACCCCATGACATCACGCCGGGTGATAGGACAGTATGGCGATGAAGAATACACGCTTCCAATGTGCATTCACCGCGATGTCGCGAAACACAGATGCGACCATCATGGTGCTGTAAACAGAACCTGGATTCATCCGAAAAAATGACGTTTTGCCACTCGTACACCCAGGTTCGTCATTGAGTACACCATCGCAGGCGTTCCTGTTTGTGAGGCAGCGTCAAGAGTAACGGCTGACATGGTCTCCGAGCTGATAGTCCATGCTGCTGCAAACGTCGTCGAACTGTTCGTTCATATGGTTGTTGTCTTGCAAACGTCCCCATCTGTTGACTCAGGGATCGGACGTGCCTTCACGATCCGTTACAGCCTTGCGGATAAGATGCCTGTCATGTCGACTGCTAGTGATACGAGGCCGTTGGGATCCAGCACGGCGTTCCGTATTACCCTCCTGAACCCACCGATTCCATATTCTGCTAACAGTCATTGAATCTCGACCAACGCGAGCAGAAATATCGCGATACGATAAACCGCAATCGCGATAGGCTTCTATCCGACCTTTATCGAAATCGGAAACGTGATGGCACTCATTTCTCCTCCTTACAGGAGGCATCACAACAACGTTTCATCAGGCAACGGCGGTCAATTTCTGTTTGTGTATGAGAAATCGGTTGGAAACTTTCCTCATGTCAGCACGTTGTAGGTGTCGCCACCGGCGCCAACCTTGTGTGAATGCTCTGAAAAGCTACTCATTTGCATATCACAGCATCTTCTTCCTGTAGGTTCAATTTCGCGTCTGTAGCACGTCACCTTCTTGGTGTAGCGATTTTAATGGCCCGTAGTGTAGATAGGAGTCAGCCAGCCGGAAGCGGCCTAAGGTGTGACCTGTGAGTGATGTTGTTCTACAAATTATCTCAGTGATTCTTCAACCAAAGTCGGCTTCTTGGTTGTAATGAAATATGTATTTCAATTAAATTTTTATTTATTTAAAAATACACCGACGGGAAAAAGTGACATAAACGGAAGTTGGTACGTGTGTTTTTAGATGTGAAAGAAGATGTGTATTCAAATTTTGCACTAGTAGCATAAGAGTGGCGTTAGTAGCATCACTGTAAGGATGAAAATCAGGTTTGCTTTAAATACACGTCGTAATGGTCGTGAGCGTTAATTACCTTTGAGATTGATCGCGGTGAGTTGATGTTAGTTAAGAATGCCTTTAAGGCGACATCGACGCTATTGTCAACAAATCGATGAGTTTCAAAACCTAATCTCGTAATAGGGCTACGAGAAGCTAGATGACCCTTCCACGATAATTCAGAAAGACTTGGTAGGGAAGTAGCCACTGTACACGAATGCTGGCGGCCGAGGTCAGGAAATATACGGTAGCAAGAAGACCGGGCTCCGGACGGCCACGGGCACTATCAAGAGGAGAAACTATCGTGTTCGGCGTATGGCTTTCGGTCGTCGCACTGCATCTGCAGCAACAATGTGAGTAGAAATTGGCATCACAATGATGTAATGAACTGTCACAAATCGTTCACTTCAAGGACAGCTACGAGACTGACGCCCTGCAGCGTGCATTGCACTGACCCCAATCCACTGTCAATTGCGACTTCAGCTGACCTACACCTGTAGTTATGATTTAAGTTGCTGTTATGTATGATAGAAAGAACACTCTCGTGGTTATTCCACGCACCCTGACTGCAGCCTGGTGATTCGACTTGCTATTGCTGCCATTCATGAACAGCATACCGGCGGTGTTTTCCAATAGGATAACACTCCCCCAAATACCTGTGTTTAAATCGAACATGTTCTACAGTGTGTCAACAATCTGCCTTGGCCTGTTCGATTACCATATCTGTCTCCAACCGAGCACATATGGGGGATCATCTGACTACAAATTGAGTGTCATCCCTAACGAGCATTAATCATCCGTATATTGACCGACCAAGTACATCCGCATGGAATACCATCTCAAAAACTTACATTCGACACCTCTACAACACAATGGATGCACGTATGCCTGCTTGCATTCAACATTTTGGCCCCCACACCAGTTGTTTATGTACCACCATTTCACGTCTGCAATGGCTTAACTAGCGCTTACATTAATCTGTGATATTGCAGTGTTAATCACTCAAATGTGTTACCTACACAAACGTATTCTCGAAATTTCATTACGATACATCAATAACAACTTTGTGTTGCGATTTTTTTCCGTCAGTGTATGTAAGGTGCAGTTTGAAAGCAGGTCAATTCTTCCCTTGCTTAAAATATCACTTGATTTTTACGTAAAACAGTGTAAATTTATAAGTAAGTGTTTCATAAAATTAAGTTCACGAAACGGGCCCTTAAATATTTCTCTATGCGCAACTTTTAGAAGAAAAAGAATCAAAACAGCACATGCCACTCGGAATCTAATGTTCGAATGCAACATACTGTATACTTGCTATTTGGTGCCAAAATACAATTCTGAAAAGGTATGTGCCACCGAATGCGTGTAGGCATACGAACAGCTCCACCAGCTAAAAGCCATTTAAAATGTTTCTGTTCGCATAGAGGCTATTCAAAATCAGTTTTTCTTGAAAGCAATAACGCCAGTTAAAAACTTTAAGTAAAAAGTATCGTAAATGCAAGGCCTCATTCCTTTCCCGCCATTTCTGTCGCAGAATCAGAGGTAACTCTCTTACTTGTTAATAGCGATAGTTTGCTACGTCACTGAAGTAAGAACTGATTTAGCATTGGTCCACTAGGAAAAAAGAGGTCCATAATGAAGTGTTCATCTCTCTCTCGCCATTCCTGCTACCAAATCAAACATCTTGTATGTTAGCTAATGATAAGAATAATTTTTCAATGTCAGAACACGATGAAGTGGAAACAAATGAGTGAGGCAGGTAACTTGAGCACACATTACTTTATTTGTTTCTTTACTTCCTTGAAAAACAGGAAAGGTTAATAAATAGGTTTTAGAATCCACTTGCCACCAACAGGACCGTATTTGTCGGTAGTTTCCTCAGTTGTCTTCTTTATGTGATCTCGGCTGATTTTATGTTTCGTATACCTAAAAAAGAGCGGTAATAGAGCTACCTCAAAATAAATTTCCTCTACTGAATAGGCACAACATATTTATTTATTCACTACTTCAATAAATCTAAAGATCCGTAATATTGTGGCCATTACCTTTCAGTCCTACTGTTGATATGATGCACCGAAAGTTCAGCTAAAACTGAATTTAATGTTGTGTGTACTCATTCTCACCTGAATTTCAATAGTATGTTATCTGTTGCAATATAATATCAGCACTTAATTCTCTAAAAGACTAACAATTTTCAATAAAAAGAATTATAGTGAGATAAAAAATTGAATGCTTTGATGTCCATTTAACTTTTGTACCCTAGCTTTAGACAGCTCTTCATACAGTATTAAGAAACTTTGCTCATGTTTCATACAAAACAAAAACATCCAGAAAGTGGCAAGCACGGTAATCCCAAAATAAAAGTGTCCCGAGCCTAAGACAGCTTGTCGTCAGATACAGCTTTTCGTAACTCTCAATCACTAGCGATTGTGTGACCAGCATCCTTTCTTATTGCAAAATTTCCTAGTAATAATGTTGGAAGATGTCTCTTGAAGGTAGTGTCATATCAATGACAAGAAGATCAATGTAAAATTCAATAGAACAGACGTGAAAGTTCCCCCCTCGGCTGGAGATAGACATAGTAAGTAGGAAAAGAAGGAAATGGAAGAAAGAAAACGACGGACAAATGAGGAGTTATGCAAATTGGAGTCAAATTAATATCCAAAACTTAGAACTAGTTAAGGGTTAAACCTAACTAACCTACGGACATCACACATATCCATGTCCGAGGCTGGATTCGAACCTGCGACCGTAGCAGTCGCGTGGTTCCGGACGATCAGTGAAGACATGTCTGGAGATGCCCCTGACAATGGTGGGATACCATCTGGCTGTCGCCCGCCATTACGGCCCAACAGCCAGGAGTGACGACCTGGGGTGCTTTTCATTGCAGTGCAGAACCCCATTGGCTGTCATCTACAGCACCCTTACAGCACAGCGGTACGTCGGCGATACTGTACGCTCCGTTCTCTTGCACTTCTCGGGCAAGCCATCTTGGGCTTATATAGAAGATACTTCCTGCTCGCAGACGGCGAGAGTTTCTACTGCTTGTCTTCATGTTTGCCAAACCTTATCTTGGCCAGCAGAGTCGTCGCGTCTCTTCCCAGTTGATAACGTTTGAAGCATTATAGCTAGGGCCCTCCAATTAAGGAGGGATTTTAACAATCCAACGCGCCAATTGAATAGAATTTGGCACTATATCCCTCAGGAGGCTAACCAACAACTCTGTCAATCAACGCCAAGCCGAGTAACTGCTTGCTTAAGGGCCTGAGGTGGACCAATTCATTATTGACTTGCTCAGTTTGTGAAGCTCTTTCTCTTGAATAAATCATCCATTTTTTCAGAAATTTTAATCATTTGTTCGCCTTTAGATGTATGTTGCATATGTCGATTTCCGTCCCTTTCGGATAGTTTCTTTGTGAAGCGTCTTTGTTTCTGTCTTAGAATGTATGATCCCTTGTGCAATAGTTCAGGAATAATACCTCGTTAAGAGCAAGGTAATAGTGCTCGTCGATTTGGATTAAGATGCCGTCGTGAATCATGGTGACGGCCTTCTCGAACACAGTAAATGCTTTATATACTACGTACGACAGCCGATTTCAAAATTGATGAGTGATGAGTTTCAAGTTTATGGAAGGGAACAGCTTGTCGTCACCCTTGAATTTTAGTGCATTTCAGATTTTTGTTGGACTGAAAAAAGAGATTCTCAGTCAGCAGTATGAAACGAGGAAAGGGGCGCTGGAAGAGATACGATTTCATTCTTATCAGTGACAAAAAGGCTTCAGTGAAATTAAAAGGGCTGTATACGCTATTGCTGGATTAAATGCCTTAACTACTGCGTTGAGAATTACTGGCATTCGGCGGTGGTAGTAGTTTACAATGGTGATGACGGACGAAATTATCGTTATTATAAATTAACTGCCAAGCCGTTCGTAATGTGTAAACTTCACACGAGCGACTTTGTTGAGTCCCAAATCGTCTGTGTGCTGCGTCGGAGATTGAAGTCTCCGTATGAAGCTACCAGGAGCTAGCATCGTGTTTAATCTTCTGTCTTCTACTGCTTGTATACTCATTGATACGAACATAAATAAAACCCACGCAGAATAGGAACCATTTCCAGCTATGTCATTGGCACTGGTCTGAGTACAATCTGGAATGTGCCTAGGTGGCTGAAAACTGACGCTTCCATCTTACATCAATCTGGCACATGGTGCCGAATTACCAAAAGATAAGAAAGGTTATTTTAACACCTTATCTTTAGCATTAAACCATTTTTTCGCTTTTGTTTACGTATCTTGAACAGTATAGAAATAAAATAATAAAACAACTAACACTTTTATTGTGATAGTGGATAGTGAGTAGTTGCTTGAAACTAAGGAGTGCTCTCCAAGTTAAAAGGCTCATCCAGAATATTAGTGTATCTTACTTCTCATTTTCGCAAGTGAAACATCATCAACTCTCTGAACTACTGCAAGCGACTTCTAAGAAATTTGAGGGTACTGACGTTTCAGCTGGAATTTTCACTTGTATTATTGACTTATAGATCAGTCAAATGGTGGTTTCCTCGCAACAATGTTGCATAGCAATTTTCCTCAGCGACTCTACATATGCTTTTTTGGGGCGTTGAATCTGAATTTCATGTTGTCTGCCTTTTAGGACATAAAATTCACAGAGACAATTTCCTACAAACTGCACTAGTCCGGTTTGATTTTCTAACGAGGGGTGTAGGCAGTACAGTGCGCTGCAATGTATCATTTTTGTAGGTCTTCAGAAAAACATCGAAAAGCGCTCTCTCACCCCCAAGAATTAGAAGAATATGCATGTTATCAACAAAGCCTCTACTCCATGTAAAAACACATTAAATTTCTTACACGAGACGCCTGTAAATTTTATTTTCTGATAAGAGGTGAGGGAACAAAGTGACAATTACTAATGCCAAACGGCTCATTCCACCTGTCTCTCTCACTCTCTCACCAGCGCTATACATCCGGTTTGTTAAGCTTAAGAAAGGTTGTTTTTGAATGAACTGATGGGATGTAATGTTTCACGAAAACATGTTTGATACTGACGTCTCTTGGCCAATATTTATATATCCATGTTGTTGTTGTTGTTGTTGTGGTCTTCAGTCCTGAGACTGGTTTGATGCAGCTCTCCTTGCTACTCTATCCTGTGCAAGCTTCTTCATCTCCCAGTACCTACTTAAACCTACATCCTTCTGAATCTGCTTAGTGTATTCATCTCTTGGTCTCACTCTACGATTTTTACCCTCCACGCTGCCCTCCAATACTAAATTGGTGATCCCTCGATGTCTCAGAACATGTACTACCAACCGATCCCTTCTTCTGGTCAAGTTGTGCCACAAGCTCCTCTTCTCCCCAATTCTATTCAATAACCCCTCATTATTTAAGTGATCTACCCATCTAATCTTCAGCATTCTTCTGTAGCACCACATCTCGAAAGCTTCTATTCTCTTCCTGTCTAAACTATCTATCGTCCACGTTTCTCTTCCGTACATGGCTACACTCCATACAAATACTTTCAGAAATGACTTCCTGACACTTAAATCTATACTCGATGTTAACAAATTTCTCTTATTCATAAACGCTTTCCTAGCCATTGCCAGTCTACATTTTATATCTTCTCTACTTCGACCATCATCAGTTATTTTGCTGCTTCCCAAATAGCAAGACCATGCTCCACATTTAGAGCAGTACAGCTCACCTGTTCTACCGCATTAGTTGTTTGTAATGTAATATTTGCATGGTTGCAAGGAACTATTCCTTCTCCTAGAAATCGAAGTGGGCGGAAACAACTGGTTTACCTCTTTTTTTTTCCTAAACCTTACAGGTAGCGCTTCTCTGATCGTGACATACTTTCTGTTGAGCTCATTTATGGAGCGATTGTGGATTATTTAGAAAGTCCCTCTGTGTCTTCCAACTGACTAAAAAGCACATACCTCCATGAAGCAAGCAGGTAATGATGAAAGTCCTCACAAAGGCAGTCGTTACATTTTAACACACTAGCGTCCAATCCATCGCCGACTGTTTCACGTTCCTAAAACTTTGCTCTTATCTCCAGCCAAGCAATCATAAAACAAACTCGAAGAAAGTGAAAAGGGAATTCATCGAGTCAACAACGGTGGAAAATTGTTTGTTAACAGCAGCCAAGTGTGTTTACTAACACAGGGCCGAGGCGGCCGGCGCTCCACGGTGGCAGGGCGTCAAACTGAATGACGACTGCGCTGCCGGTTATCGCGTCTCGTGGGGCAGGCGGCCAGGCGTGCCAACAGCGCGCGCTCATTACCGGTAATGAGCGGCAGGGCCGGCATCGCATAGCGCCGCGGCGCGCAGCGCCGCCTCGCGTCACGCCACGTCACATTACGTCGCGTCACGTCACTTCACGTCACGTCAAGCAGTGTTTGCGCTGCGCCAGTGACCTGCTCTGCTGTGACACCTCATATCACGCCTCACGCCATATCACGCTTCAGAGTAACACAGGTAGCCGCTGCACTACTGGAAAGTGACGAACTGGACCCAGATTTGGGACGAGGCATTAAACTCTGCGCTCAACTGGAAAGCTTGGTGTATAGCTAGTGTTACCTAGGTATAAAATGGTTCAGGTGAATGAATCGAGATTGTCGTTGGTTTTTTAGCTATTTGACAACGTCGTTGACAATATGGTTGTCTTAAAACTTCCTGCTTTCGTACCATTCTGTATCGGACTTTACCTGGCATAATATATTTATTTCAATATGGTTCAAATGGCTCGGAGCACTATGGGACTTAACTTCTGAGTCATCAGTCCCGTAGAACTTAGAACTACTTAAACCTAACTAACCTAAGGACATCACACGTATTTATGCCCGAGGCAGGACTCGAACCTACGACAGCAGTGGTCGCGCGGTTCCAGACCGTAGCGCATGTAACCGCTCGAACACTCCGGCCGGCTGTATATATATTATATATCCTCTCGTTTCCTTTTACTAGCATTATTTATGTTAAAGTGAAATATGTAAACATGTTAGTATGTCAGTTTTGTTTGAAAGTTTACAGTTATATGGATTCTGCGCCTAGAGACATTAATATATCAGGAAAATCACCAACGGACAGGTGAACGGAGGTGGACGGAGGGAATGAGAATCAGAGAATTGGTACGAGATTTTTCCAGCTGTCAATGTGTGCAAATGAGGACTTGAACGACTTAATGATTACCACTTGCTGAAAATCGCTGCAATCACTGTGTACTAAAATAAAATAATTAGTAATTACAGTAATTAGAACTGTTGAGATCCTACAAGCTATATTAGAGCTCGCAGAGAAGGTGATGTACGAGCTATAAATAACGGAAGAAAGCGACATTTACTGATGGTGAGAAATGTCTGATTACTAAATAATACTTTTGTGAACGTATGGCACATGTATTTGACTTGTGTATCTTTAATACACAACCTGTACAGAAAATTCGAATAGAGCTCAACATAAACATTATTTCCGAACATAAACATCATTTCCGCCCTTTGTGATGTTCATGAAAACTCCTCATTGCATGCTATACCACCATAAAGCGAGACCTTCCGAGGTGGTGGTCCAGATTGCTGTACACACTGGTACATCTAATACCCAGTAGCACGTCCTGTTCCACTGAGCCGGCCATTGTGGCCGAGCGGTTCTAGCCACTTCAATCCGGAACAGCGCTGCTGCTACGATTGCAGGTTCGAATCCTGCTTCGGGTATGGATGTGTGAGATGTCCTTAGGTTAGTTAGGTTTATGTAGTTCTTAGTTCTAGGGGACTGATGACCTCAGAAGTCCCATAGTGCTTAGAGCCATTTGAACCAATTTTCTGACATCGATGCGTGCCTGTATTCGTCATGGCATACTATCCACAACTTCATCAAGGCACTGTTGGTCCAGATTGTCCCACTCCTCAACGGCGATTCGGCGTAGATCCCTCAGAGTGGCTGGTGGGTCACGTCGTCCATGAACAGCAATATCCAATGTATACCAGGCATGTTTGATAAGGCTCATGTCTGGAGAACATGCTGGCCACTCTTGTCGAGCGATGTCGTTATAGTATAGAAAGTCATCCACGAGGGGTCTTGCACAATGGGGCACAAATTGTCGTCCGTGAAGACGAATGCCTTGCCTATATGCTTGCGCTATCGATGTGGACCACAGCATTCACGTATCTTACAGCTGTTACGGCGCCTTCCATGACCACCAGCGGCGTACGTCAGCCCCGCATAAAGACACCCCAAAAACAGCGGGGAACTTCCACCTTCCTGCACTCGCTGGACAGTGTATCTAAGACGTTCAGCCAGACCAGGTTGTCTCCAAACACGTCTCCGACGATTGTTTGGTTGAAGGCATATGCAACACACACTGATGAAGAGAACGTGATGCCAATCCTGAGCGGTCCATTCGGCATGTTGTTTCACTCCGAGACGCCTGAATACTTCCCTTGTTGAGAGCCTGGCACAAAGTAACAATGCAGACGAGATCGAACCGCGGTATTGATCGTCTAGGCATGGTTGAATTACAGACAACACGAGCCATGTACCTCCTTCCTTGTGGAATGACTGGAACTGATCGGCTGTCGGAACCCCTCCGTCTAATAGGCGCTGCTCATGCATGGTTGTTTACGTCTTTGGCTGGGCTTAGTGACATCTCTGAACAGTCAAACCGACTGTGTCTGTAATACAGTATCCACAGTCAACGTTTGTCTTCGTGAGTTCAGAGAACTGGGGTAATGCAAACCTTATTGTGATGTGTGTATTATTATGGCCGTGTAACAGGCGTCGTGATCAAATATTGAAAAGTGGATGCTGTATGAAAGGTGGAAACATTGGTCTTACTTGGTTATTCCTTCATATACTGCTCTGAATATAAATATACCTGTCAGAACAGCTGTTCGATTCAAACTAATTTTACGCCGAAGAGAGTCAATATACATTTTGGTGTATTTTCGCGTAATATATAGGAAAGCTCTCCAATTTCAGTAAAATCAGCGAAGTTAGAGATTGCATCACCACTCGTCGTCTTAATACTTCACGAAATAAGAGACACTTCGTTGTATTTAACTTTCCACATCGAGGAACATTGAAAGCAAAAGTAAACGATATGCAAAATAAAGGGAATCGCCTGTATAGAACAAGAACCAACACACATTTTAAACACTATTTTCTTTTGTGCAGAAAAGAAAAGAATAGATGCAAACTCGAGGGTGAAATTAACACTGCAGTTGCTATACTTATCCAATTTTACAAGCAAGGCAACAGTTTTAGTTGGTTGAAAGTTTATTACGAGTAAAATGACATAGGTGTCAATAGAGTATATTTCAATGTTTATAAATGTGTTCTGAATGCTGTTATGCCACCGAAGCGTAGGTGAGTGAGAAATATACTACGGCAACGATAATAAGTAACGATAAGGTCACAATACTTCCCGTTTTTTACAGAGACTCGGTGAGTATGTTGAACAATAGGTTGTGTGTCTCTATCACTTTGAAATTGTAGTGCAGCATTCTCTATCTGTTACTTGGCCTGCCGTAATGTGAAACTTACTTTTCTAAGTCCCTTTGTATATGTGTTCTATTCATTCGAGTAATACGATAATAATAATAATAATAATAATAATAATAATAATAATAATATTTTCTTGTTTCTCAGTGGTTCAAATATGGTTCAAATGGCTCTGAGCACTATGGGACTTAACATCTATGGTCATCAGTCCCCTAGAACGTAGAACTACTTAAACCTAACTAACCTAAGGACATCACACAACACCCAGCCATCACAAGGCAGAGAAAATCCCTGACCCCGCCGGGAATCGAACTCGGGAACCCTGTTCCTCAGTGGCCTGGTGCAAGTCTTTCTTCTGGAAGCCACTTCGGCGGCTTGGGTGTCTCTAAATTTATCCCAGTTATCCAACCGGGAAAAGGGGACCTACATTTACGATGGAATCCGAACCCCGTGTCATTCCTGGCTACGATTTAAGTCACTGAGAGGTGAAGGCTGGGTTAAAACAGAGCCTGAAAAATGCATTGTTCGATCGAGATTCGACCCCGTGACCTCTTGGTTGTCTGGCATTCGCTATATCGCAAGACCACCAGACCCGACGTTCGCTAAAGTAGCACATGTTATAACTAGAATACAGTTCACAGCGAAATGCGAGTTATTCCTGTTACTAGAAAAGAAATGCGTAATTCTTTTGTTTGGTCACAGTAATTTGTGGCTGAAAAATGCAAGTGGTACAAAAATCTCGTAATTGATCCCACAGACCTGCGATACTTTTCTACTGCGTTTACAACATATACAATCCTCTTATTTGACAGAACTGAACTATCTGAAAATAGTGTGAGTTTTGCTTTGTTTCGTACATGCACTCGTGAACAGCTTTTCCATGGATAAAAATCATGTCGCAAACGAATCGCAGACACGGGAAATGTTCTTACAGGGAGCACTATAATTTCTAAAATGTTTATTTGTATAAACAGAACTATTGCTATCTCTATCAATAATGAAACACCTTCAGATGGAACTCCGATAGAGCGTGAAGAAGACAAATGTTGTGACTGAAAAAGTATTAATAGAGTAAGAAGACATCGCTGAGTTGTAATGTTGTTTTTTCAGTTTCGAGATAAATTCGTATGTGGTGTAGCTCCACTAGCCTTGGACGGAGATGGAACCAATCTATGGAGTTGCTTGAAGATCCAGCCAGATAGTAGCATGACATGATAACAACACAGACGAACTTGAACCGAGTATAATTTGGAAATTGGGTCTAGGTATTAAGTAATACTTCACCTCCTTCAGTTTACTAACAGTAATTGAGTTATTGCAGTCCGGTAAAACTCTTACAGCAATCTCTACAACCATAACGTTTTATTTTTACTTTTCTCTCAGAAGTTTAAGGTTCATTTTCGTGTAAGAAAATATAAGTGTAATTTCAGCACAGGATGGAGTGCGCTCAACATTGCAGACGAGGATTTCTGCATCTACATTTATAATCCGTAAGCCACCTTTCGTTGTGTAGCAGAGGATAATTACGATATTTTCTTGTTTCCTTCGGTAGTTGAGTTTTCAACGCCGCAGACTGCCATGTGTTGAGCGCGGGTTCGATTCCCAGTACTGTAAAATATTTCTCCTTGGTGACAAGACTGGAACGGAATGCACTCGGCTTTGCGAAGGAGGCAAACCTTGATCAGTTACAGGGTGTGACAAAAGTAGTTACAACGAAAGAAAGAAAGAAACAGTGAAAATACTTTTATTTGTGAACAACAAAGTCTGTGCCATTTTACTTTAGTTGGTTTCAAAAATTATGTCCAGTAAATAGCATCCCTCATTGTTGACACATTGACGAAGGCTCCCAGAAGCTGTCAATTGTTTTTCGCGTCTTTTTCGTTGTAATGGCAGCCACTTCCTCGGCGATTGACACCTAAAGTGCTTACACAGTTGTAAGCGATGTTTGTACGCTTGAGCCTTTAAATGTCCGCAGACAAAAACACCAAGAACTGTTAAATAGAGTGACCTTAGGGCTGGCAATGTCTCCTCGAGAAGAGAAGATATCCAGGAAACAACTCTCTCAGGGTTTCTAGACAACGTCGAGATGTATAGTTATCGCTCGGTCTTGTTAGAGCCAGACATTTCCCCCTTCATGCTCCGCCCAAAAAGTGATATAATTTAGGCAGGAGGAAGGTCTGTGTCGTGTAACAGTAACGATGTGAATTAACTGTTACCATTACGCCATATTATTCGAAAAAATGCGAACCCAACACACTAGATTCGGCAGCAGAGCACCAAATTGTCCAACGATGTCTGTGAAATAGTCGTTGGTGAAGTTCTTGGCGGTTTTCTACTGCTCATTAGCGGAAATTTTGTTTATTTACAGTACCCGACAGGTGGGCATGTGCCTCATTGGAAGAAATCACAACAGCGCCAGGGGAAATGATCTTAAGAATTTCCACACACAAAGCTCCTGTCCTTTCAAAGGATCTCTTACTTAATTCTTGGGTAATGACGATTTTGTATAGATGGACGTGTACATCGGTATGCAGAACTCTTCTTACACTCCTAGCGGACACTCCCAGGGCAGCTGCATGTTTGAATGGTGAACGCTTTAGAGATTGCTGTTACAGTCCGAGATGGGACGGCAGATTTTCTTTTCAATGCAGAACCTGATCTTCTAAAGTTTGATACCCAAACTGGAACAGTTTTTGTAGCACGAAAAGAATCATGCTCGCCAAATTCGAACTGAATGTAAAATGCTCGCACGATGCTCAGCTAGACAAGCCATTGCGCCAACAGAAAAAGGCGCATACATTGCTGAAGACTGGTGTACTCTTCACGGAAGTATCCCGAACAAAAATCACACAGCGGTCTCTCCAAATAGGGGATGTATTCTTGTGGTCTGATGTCACGAAAAATTACAACGACCAGTGGCACTGTGTGCTGATCCCCACGCTAGAGCTGTTCAATTTATAAAAATATCGGGAATCAAACTCATCGATATTTAAAGAAATACCATTATCTGCCCTTGATATATCGGAAAAAGCTATGACATATTGATAGATTGACGAAAGGTTAGGGATTTATTGGCTTACAGAAATATCGGCAGGACATTATAAATATACTGCCGGTTTTAGGGCTGTATATTAACGTATTGGTTTATTATTAGATATTAAGTACAAAAAAAGTTAGCTGCCTTCTTATCTCCCTTAGAACAAGAACTGAAAGGAAAACTATACATGTTCACGAGTGGCAAACCACTTTGGTAACAATGGTAACTGCACGTAAGTGGCATAATAAATGATTCTGATGGGTCCGTCGTTCGGTTTCGTTACCGAATTCTCGTTTTTTTTTTTTTTTTTTTTCAATTGTGATAACGCTAGCCACCTAGCAGTTGCATCAAAACTGTGCGGTGAAGTTAAACGTTGAAGTTTCTGTTAGTAGTGCCGACCGCCGCATTTCCCCTCACACGTCTTCGCACACGATAAAGACCAATATTGTCGTTTCTATTTTTGTTCATCATTTTCAGCAACTATTTATGAAGATTGCCGATGTGAAGAAATAGAACACCCACTGAGTTAAAAATTGTTTCTTAACGCATCTGTTATGCTATTTCTTCGTTAAGGAAATCTTGTTTCTCCATTCACACCGCCACCCCTCAGTGCAATCGGACTACTACTTTGTCGCACCTATTGCGTCACACAATCGATGAGGAGGACTGGCAGTAATGAAATCTTAAAAAGAAGTAAGATCCCTTCACACAGTGAAAGTAGAACTATGTTCTACTATACTATCTAAAGAACAATTTCAAGTATTTAAGGAAAATTACCAAAATGAAGCAACATGAAATAAAAATATCGGCACTCGGTACTGACATTTCGATATCGATATACTTACATATCGGCAAGCGTAATATAGCCACACATATATCTATATTTTTTGAGCTAGTTATCGATGTATCGATATTTTACCAACAGCCCTAGCCACGGCCCTCCATATTGCATCCAATGCCGCCGTCAGCGCAGGACGTCACGGATGTCGGTCAGTTACCGATGGGACCGATGGGATCGATAGGACCTGTTACTTCATTTTCCATTCACGAATAGTGCGTGGCAAGAACAGCTGTTGATAGACCTAAGCACAATTTTCCCTCTGTGGTCAGGTCGCCAGGGGCAAGCGGAATGGATCAGCACTCTCGCTGACTCTTCTATTAACATGCGCTGCAACGTGATGCACAACGCCCCTCCTGCTGCTTCTGGTTCCCTAGCTTCCTGAGTTTCTCCGTTATGCCGTCGCGTTTACTGAACAGAGTCGTGGCGAAACGCGACACTCAGGTTTTTTGCATTTCGTGAACCCTTTTGTATCCACTCTTCCAGATAAGGATTACAAACTGAAGAGCGGAACGCTAGAATGTGTCGAACGACGCTTATGACGGCTACTTCATTCGCGGGCGCATTACATCTCCTTAGGGTTCTCTAAATGCATTGAAGCTGGAATCCACCTTTTTATAGTCATTCAATTTCAGTCGAAGCGAATACTTTTAGATGTTTTTAGGCAGTTACTGTATACAGTGATTTTCCCCTTGTAGAGAAATCGAACATTAACGGATCTTTGCTTAATATATGTACAATACGATATATTTACTTAAGCTAAAGCTCCACTAGGAGATTCTGCAACATCCGCCGATCCTTTGCAGGTCTTCCTACATCTCGTTACAGACTTCTGGCGTTACGACTCCCCTGTACTTTAACAGCTTCAACCCCAAACAGTCTCATATCGCCTCCGACTTCATCCTCCTGGTAACCTATAAATATCAAAGGTAATGTCCTGACTGACTGATTGACCCACTCACTCACTCATCTTCGCCCAGCCCTTACAGATAATTAAAATTTTGGGAGGATGTTACTGTAGGCGTCATTTAAGTAGAAATTTTTCGAAACTCTACCCCAAAGGATGTGAAATAGGGGACGAATGGTATTTTGAAAATATGTAGCCAGTAAGACAATTTGGGAAGCCAGAATAGCGAAAACTGGTTTTTGTTTCTCGGTCAGAAATATAGGTTATTTATTTCTAATGTCTGCTACCAGTCACTTTTTTTTATTTTGTGTTTAATCTAACATAAAACAATGAATTAGTACCAGGTATAAAAACCTCTTATCCAATTTCTGTTTCTTTTCGTTTTGGCTCGCCATAGGAAATTAAATTAAACCCGTTGAACCACTTTAATTGTGAAAAGACAGGAAGCCATGTAAAGGTTCACTAGGTCTTTTACAATGTGTGACCCGCTAGGTTAGCCGAAAGGGCTAATGCACAGCTTCCTGGACTCGGGTAGGCGCGCCGGCCCCGGATCGAATCTGCCTGGCGGATGAACAACTTAGTGCTGGTGTGCTGGTCAGCCTGGATGTGGTTTATAGGCGGTTTTCCAGATCCCACTAGGTGAATACCATGCTGGCCCCCACGTCCCACCTCACATACAAAGCTCGCGGACATTTGCACACGTTTGCACTATTTCATGATTTACACTCGACGCAGACAGGTGGGGTACACTGATTCTGTTCTGGGGAGTATGGGTGGAGGCAAAAAGGGCATCCGCCCACCCCTTCAAATTAACCTTGCCAAATCCGATTGTAACTGTGGCAACCCGCGCAAATTGTGCGGTAAAGGTGCTTTTAAAACAAGAAGAAGTCTTTTATAACGTGTAGATTTACAAATAAGCAAAGGGCGTAAGAAGATACAAATTAGATTAAACAAAAAGGAAAAAATATGTGTGCAGACCACACCGTCTACGAGAGCGAAGCAACGGGCGCTAAGCTAGTTATACATATTTATACAATAATAGGTATTGAGAAGCTCATTGCGATTCCTTCAAATTTACTGGTGCATGTTCCAGTTTTAACAGGTTAATGTCCATATGGCAGGTCCTGACTCAAGTTCTCTGTGCGACAGTGCCGAAAACTTTCAAGCCCTCTACAGAGCTACAGTCCGTTTAGGAGAACAAATGCACGATTACCGTTAATTCCTATTTAAAACGGTACGCCAGATTAGGGGGAAACTGCGTGTCACACCTCAAAAGGGTGTGACTGTGTATAACTCATTATGTTGCGAATTCGCGTGCCGTGTCGAGCGCGTAGGCAGCAGCGCAAGTCTGGAAACAAAGGATGAATCGAGAAATAATCAATGAACGTTGAATCAGCGGAGGGGTTGTGGACCTATTGATGAGGAGCAAACCGGTGTCGTACCCATAATTTGGGAATGAGTTTAGTTTCAATGTACCTAAAAATTCAACCACGTGTGAAAACTTGAAGTAATTACAGAAAGGAAAGAATGCTTTATAATTCCATACACACAGACGAAAAAGATTTTGGCTGCCGTCATTTTGAAAAGATTAACATCTGTTCAGTATTGCGGTAGCTATTAAAAAGATTAGAGTTTCAACGGAACGGCTTCTTGGTCTTCAGACGTGCTCGAATATAGAAAAGCCATGCGTTCCAACAGTTGAGACTGCAGCAATATAGTAAACATTTGTGACAGAAAAGAAGCGGCCAGTTCTATGACGCACCAGGTAAGAGAGATCCGCTTGACCCCCCAGCAAGTTGGCACTGGAGCTACTCTTTTCAGCCGTAGAAGTGAGAAATACCGGCCATCTAACAGAGCTCCTGACCCTCGCTACGCGCGGCATTCTGTAACATCATCTTGGATTGGCCAGCAGGTGCCGACTCACCCCGCAGCAGCGTCTATCTTAAGGTACTCACCTGTCATGCCACTGTTTAACCGTTCGTTACTTCGCTCACGCTTCACTAGTGACTCGGATTCGGTAGCCGTTTTCGTCCTTTGGCGATGACGAGTATTTCGCGATACAACGGGAGAATTACTGCGCCGGCAGAATATTGATCTGAGATCCCGGCAGTCTATTAATATTTATCTGCGCGTACATTTACGTCTACATAGGTATTCCGTAAGCTCTCTTTGGTGCTTGGTGGAGTGTATACCGTACCACTACTAGTCTTTTCCTGCTCCACTCTCGAGGTAAAAGCTACTGTCTATTTGCCACCCTACGAACCTCAACTGATGCGCGGAGTGACCGCACGGTTAGAGGCGCCATGTCACGGATTGCGCGGCCGCTCCCACTGGAGATTCGAATCCTCCCTCGGGTATGTGTGTGTGTGTGTGTTGTCCTTAGCGTAAGTTAGTTTAAGTAGTGCGTAAGTCTACGGACCGATGAGCTCAGCAGTTTTGGCCCCTTGGAATTCAGACATATTTCAACATCTCAACCTCCATTTCTTGTATCTGTCTTCGTGGTCCTTAGGCGAATTGGTACCGTGGCGGCGATGGAATCGTTCTGCAGTCACCTTCAAATGCCGGTTCACTCAATTCTCTCAATAATGTGCCTCGAAAAGAACGCATACTCCGACGAGGGATGAGTTCCCTAAGTATATCGGCAATACTTGCGTGTTATTCGAAACTACCTGTAACAATCTAGCAGCACACATCTGACTTGCTTCCACGCTGTTCTATAATCAGACCTGGTGATGAACCCAAACACAAGAGCAGTATTCTAGAATAAGTCCCACCAGCGTCCTATATGCAGTTACCTTCACAGATGAACAATACTGTCCTAAAATTCTCCCAATAAACCAAAGTCGACCATTAGCCTTTCCTACTACAATCATTATTACATACTTGTTGCCTTCCATATAGTTTTGCAAAGTAGCGCTGAGATTTTTAACTGACGTGACTGTTTAAGAAAGTACACTGCTAATGTTGTATTCAAACAGGTTTATTTTTCCTACTCATCTCCATTTACTTACAGATTTCTGCATTTAGAGCTAGCTGCCATCCATCACACCAACCAGAAATTTTGTCTGTGTCATCTGGCATCCTCATACAGTCATTCAAAAATGACGTCGTCCCGAACACCATACCACGATCCCCAAACAGCGTAGATTGTGCTAACTGTGTCCACCAGATCGTTTATGCCTATACAAACTGCTAGTGGTCCTATCATACGTTCCGAGAACACTCCTGACGCTAGCATTGTCCGTGATGAGTATTTCCGTCGAGAAAAACTTATTGGTTTATGTTGCTAAAGAAGTCTTACAGCCACTCAAATAACTGGAAACCTATTTCCTACGCCCGTTACTTAGTTAAGATTTATGCTTTCCGGATACCAAGGAATATGGATTCTGCTTGTTGCCATTCATACAATCGCAGTATTTCATATGAGAAAAGGGCAAGCTGAGTTTCCCACCAGCGATGCTTTCTGAAACCATGCTGATTCGTGGACATAAGCTACTCAGTCTCAAGGAAATTCATTGTATCCCAACTGAGAATATGTTGAATGATTCTGTAGCAAATCGATGTTAAGAACACTAGTCTGTCATTTTGCTGGCCCGTTGCTTTAACTTTCTCATATGAAGGAGTCATCTGAGCTTCTTCTCCAGTCGCTTGGGACTTTGTGCTGTACCGATATTCACAATAAATTCTGGATAAGTGAGGCGCCAATGCCGTAGAGCACTCTTGGTACAACAGAACTGGTTTCCATCCGGACCTAATCTGTTTCCTATTATTTCAGTTTTCTTTCTACGCCAGGGTTGCTCATCACTATGTCTTTCGTACGGAGCCTGAGATACCGTCAAACGACAGTATGTTTGTACGATTCTCGTGCGTGAAAGATTTCTTAAAATCGAAATTAAATCTAGGGTTTTCCTTTTGCTGCCCTTACTGCCGCGTCAGACTGTTCAACGAGTGAGTGGGCGGAAGTCTGAGACCCACTTAACGGTTTTACATAGGACCAGAATTTTCTCTGGTTATCGATAAGGTATTTTACTTAGGTATGACGATGGTAGTTCTTCGCGTATCGTTCATCTTACAGATCCAAAAATTTCTAATAACTTTTGCCTGTCGTAATTTGCGTTTTCACTTTGAACGCAGAATGCAACAGCCTTAGCTTCCTCATTGCTTTCCGAGGTTCGTTTTTAAACAACAGTAGGTCTTTTCCGTACTTAATCCACTTCCACGTCGTATATACAGAGCACTACTTACAGAACATTTAAGGTTTGCCAATAATTCCTGTCGTCCACCACGCTGGATTTAAATAACGTCAATTGAGTTTTTAAGCGGGATGCTGACAAATGCCCATCTCTTGTTTCTAGCACAACCCGTTCTTGATTGATATATTAGCTTTAGTAACCACTGTCACTGTGATGGAACCAAGATCACTAATCCCTGCCTCTACGCTATCTCGCCCAATAGCAAGAGCAAACCCTTTTCATTTGTGTCGCCTGGGTTTCGAGAAAGGTGTCAGTAGTCAGTTTAGGTGTGGTGACGTATGTGCAAGTCCTTTGGCAGCATTTTATGTTTGAAATATACTATATGAAGCTGGTTTGTAAGCGCGAAAGCGCTAGCGTTTTAACATCTACGGCGGATATATGGGTCCTTTGATTCCGACTGTGAGTTGGAGTGCAGCGGACGAAATGTCATTTTCGAAAAGTACCCTGAGATGTGTTTCCGCTGCTGTAGTGAGTTAGACGGATGTGGAGGCAAAAACAAATTCACGGAGTGGCATTGCTGTCTGTGAGAGCTAACGTCCAATTGCCGCGATACGTAATCAAGCTAGAGGAGATGAAGTGGAATAGACGGCCCGGATTCTATCTTCTTGCCAGCAGTTATACCTCCAACTCACCCCTTCTCTTGTACCCTCCAATGACAAGAACGTTTGTGTGTGTGTGTGTGTGTGTGTGTGTGTGTGTGTGTGTGTGTGTGTGTACAAGTAGCAGCCTCTGCCAGATTACTTCGGCATGCTTCCGCTGAAACGGACGGAGAATTACAAAACTCGCGCGGAGCAATTTGGCAGCACAGTTACCACCAGCTACCACTCCGCAGCTCCGCGTGAGACACGCAACAACACAGTAAAGTCCCCAAAGACGGCAGATCGAAGCAGCAGCGAACAACACGTTCATCTACATAATGCGGCAAAGAAATAGTTAGTTGATACAATTAACTGCAGCTTTGCAGTAGCAGCATTCAGTAGTGTTTGTACCTTTATGCACTTGGTGTTACAAAGTCCTCGCGACAAACCTCTACGGGTGATAGAGCACATCACGGGAACAGCTTGTTGGAGATCAAATGTTCGTTGACGCTTCCTGGAGACGTAAGGCGGTTTCAATAATTGATTTTGGCCCTGAGAGGAGTCAGGGCGTTTGCACTATCTGTTCGTATGCAATGTGTGTTGCCTATAAACAAATCCGCATGAAAGGAGATAGACTGCGGTTTTTAAATATATTTATCCACACAGAGACACTTATTGTTAAAAGTAGCTCATGAAAAATCAATCTTGTCAGTTTATTGGGGTAGTTACTATGAACATGCAGCGCACCTGGTTAGTAGACCCTACTAGTTAGGGGAAATCTCGTCGCCCTCGCGGAAGGCGAATTAAATAAAACGACGCCTGGCGTTTTCGAGAAGAGAAAGTGGACATCTTTGTCCCTAACGAGACAATTTTAGAGAAGACTGAAACACACTGTACTTGCTCTGCATGGAAGTCCATAGAAATTAACCAAAGAAGGTCAAATTCTAAAATTTCCAAATTTTCTGTAACCTTGATGTTTCGGGAAGCTGTACTGCTCTAAGAATCAAACTTGACTGGAATTGAACAAAACATTGTATATTAAAGGGATTATACACTCCTGCAAATGGAAAAAAGAACACATTGACACCGGTGTGTCAGACCCACCATACTTGATCCGGACACTGCGAGAGGGCTGTACAAGCAATGATCACACGCATGGCACAGCGGACACACCAGGAACCGCGGTGTTGGCCGTCGAATGGCGCTAGCTGCGCAGCATTTGTGCACCTCCGCCGTCAGTGTCAGCCAGTTTGCCGTGGCATACGGAGCTCCATCGCAGTCTTTAACACTGGTAGCATGCCACGACAGTGTGGACGTGAACCGTATGTGCAGTTGACGGACTTTGAGCGAGGGCGTATAGTGGGCATGCGGGAGGCCGGGTGGACGTACCGCCGAATTGCTCAACACGTGGGGCGTGAGGTCTCCACAGTACATCGATGTTGTCGCCAGTGGTCGGCAGAAGGTGCACGTGCCCGTCGACCTGGGACCGGACCGCAGCGACGCACGGATGCACGATAAGACCGTAGGATCCTACGCAGTGCCGTAGGGGACCGCACCGTCACTTCTCTGCAAATTAGGGACACTGTTGCTCCTGGGGTATCGGCGAAGACCATTCGCAACCGTCTCCATGAAGCTGGGGTATGGTCCTGCACACCGTTAGGCCGTCTTCCGCTCACGCCCCAACATCGTGCAGCCCGCCTCCAGTGGTGTCGCGGCAGGCGTGAATGGAGGGACGAATGGAGACGTGTCGTCTTCAGCGATGAGAGTCGCTTCTGCCTTGGTGCCAATGATGGTCGTATGCGTGTTTGGCGCCGTGCTGGTGAGCGCCACAATCAGGACTGCATACGACCGAGGCACACAGGGCCAACACCCGGCATCATGGTGTGGGGAGCGATCTCCTACACTGACCGTACAGCTCTGGTGATCGTCGAGGGGACACTGAATAGTGCACGGTACATCCAAACCACCATCGAACCCATCGTTCTACCATTCCTAGACCGGCAAGGGAACTTGCTGTTCCAACAGGACAATGCACGTCCGCATGTATCCCGTGCCACCCAACGTGCTCTAGAAGGTGTAAGTCAACTACCCTGGCCAGCAAGATCTGCAGATCTGTCCCCCATTGAGCCTGTTTGGGACTGGATGAAGCGTCGTCTCGCGCGGTCTGCACGTCCAGCACGAACGCTGGTCCAACTGAGGCGCCAGGTGGAAATGGCATGGCAAGCCGTTCTACAGGACTACATCCAGCATCTCTACGATCGTCTCCATGGGAGAATAGCAGCCTGCATTGCTGCAAAAGGTGGATATACACTGTACAAGTGCCGACGTTGTGCATGCTCTGTTGCCTGTGTCTATGTGCCTGTGGTTCTGTCAGTGTGATCATGTGATGTATCTGACCCCAGGAATGTGTCAATAAAGTTTTCCCTTCCTGGGACAATGAATTCACGGTGTTCTTATTTGAATTTCCAGGAGTGTAGGTATTGGAAGACCAAGAACGAAGTACTAGGATTCGAAAAGCAGTACGAAAGGGAAGTAGTCTCTCACCCCTCCTGTTAAATCTCCACATCGAAGAAGCAATGTGACGGAAATAAAAGAAAGTTTCAAGAGTGGGACTAAAATTAAAAGTAAAATGGAACTGCCGCGTGGCTAGGGCCTCCTGCCGGCTAGACCGTTCGCCTGGTGCAAGTCTTTCGAGTTGACGGCACTCCGGCGACTTGCGTGTCGATGGGGATGAAATGGTGATGATAGGGACAACACAACACCCATTCCTGAGTGGAGAATATCTCCGACCCAGCCGGGAATCAAAACCGGGCCGATAGGTATGACATTCTTTGGCGCTGAGCACTCAGCTACGAGAGGCGGAAAAAATTCTAAGTGGAACGATATCAATGGTTCGCCGTTGACATTGCTGTCCCAAACGAAAGTGAAGAATTACAGAATTTGTTAAATGTAATGAACAGTCTAGTGAGTACAGAGTATGGAACGACAGTAAATCACAGATGCAGGAGAAATGAGAACAGCGAGAAACTTAACATCAGAATAGGTGTTTACGTAACAGACGAAGTTAAGGAATTCTGTTGCCAGCGCCACAAAATAACATATGAAGTACGGAGCAACGAGGACATAAAAACCCACCGAAACTGGCGAAAAGAACATTCCTGGCCAAGAGAAGTCTACTAGGATCAAACGTAGCTCTTAATTTAAGAAATAAATTTCTAAGAATGTACGATTGAAGCACATTATTCTATGGTACTGAAACTTGGATAGTGGAAAACTGGGACAAAAGAGAATCTAAGCATTTGAGATGTGGTGTTACAGAGGAACGTTAAAACTTACGCTGACTGACAAGGTATGGAATGAGGAGGTTCTCCGTAGAATCTGCAACGAAAGGAATATATGGAAAACAATGAAAAGGGATAGGATGATGAGACATCAGGGAATAACTGCCGTGGTACTAGGGAGAGTTGTAGAAAGTAAAAACTGTAGAGGAAAACAGAGACTAAAACACATCCAGCAAATAGTGGAGGACTTTGGTTGTAAGCACTAGTCTGAGATGAAATGAGTGGCACAGGAGAGGAATTCCTGGCGGGCTACATCAATCTAGTCGTAAAAACTGACGACTCAAAAAGGTGTACACTTAACGTTATCAGGCTGAGTATGTTGATACCACATTACAGTGGTAACCATATTTCATTAATATCTGATAGATACACATCATTTTTATTCAACAATTTGAAATAAGTCTATATGATACTCATGTACTGGGTATTCAACGAACAATTCGGAAGATATATTTTTCTTCATACATCAGAAACATTAAATTTTTACTGAAAATTAAAAATCTGAAATATAAAATAAATTTGAGCACTTGAAAATATCTTATTGAACAAAAAAAATAATGAGAAAAAATTTCCCAATTACTTACCCCCAAAGCGGAAGAATAGACATAAATGAAGGAAAAAATACAGACGCAGTAGCCGTGCGGGGTAGCCGTGCGGTCTGAGGAGTCTTGTCACGGTCCGTGCGGCTCGCCCCGTCGGAGATTCGACTCCTTCCTCGGGCATGGGTGTGTGTGTTGTCCATAGCGTAAGTTAGTTTAAGTTAATTAAGTAGTGTGTTGGCTTAGGGACCGATGACCTCAGCAGTTTGGCCCCGTAAGACCTTACCACAAATTTCCAATTACAGATGCAGTACTCGCCATCGTGCTCGCCAATGTTATACACAGGGTGTCCTATTTATCTTGGCCACCCTAAATAACTGTTTGTCCTGATGCAAATTACAAAACTTTTCAAATAAAATGTTTTTTACCCGTCACGGGGACATCAATCAGCCTTCGTTGTAGCTTTATTTTTTATAAAGATATGAACAGTGGTACGACTTTACTTAATGGCGCAATGTATTTTTTACTCGGTAATTCATTTCCTCTCCTAAAGACCATTCAAAAGTATATCACAGTGTACCATTCACTGAAACACAACGCTATTAATTATATAACACAACATTGACTTTGACCCCGGGATCACAAACTCGTCCATTTGCTGGAGTTGTGAGAAAACAGCTGAAAACCAAGTAAAAAACATAACACAAAATTGACTTTATCTCTCCTGTACCATTGCCCAGAAGTAGAACATTCAAATGTGCTCAATGTGTTAACCGTCGTGAGCTGAAGAGTTGTGTGAGTAGAATGTACACCAACGAAGAGAATGTAGAAATGCTTCTCATCTATGGGGAATGTAGTTTAGCCGAACAGTTATTGCAATACTGTTTTCTTATGTATAGGTACATTTAGTACAATATTTTAGTCCTTTTAAATTCTGTTGTGTAGAGTAGGCATACAGTAAAGGCTGCCCTTCCTACAAACTGCATCGACATTACGTTTCTTTTACTGTTGTTATTGAAAGTAGGTGAAATGCTACGCACGCAGCGGAACATGCATTACTGATCCCGCGACAACCCACGATGGCTTGGAC
This sequence comes from Schistocerca gregaria, assembly GCF_023897955.1. Classification (NCBI taxonomy): domain Eukaryota; kingdom Metazoa; phylum Arthropoda; class Insecta; order Orthoptera; family Acrididae; genus Schistocerca; species Schistocerca gregaria. The sequence goes on from NC_064923.1 coordinate 333,564,560, forward strand.
AGGTGAAACATCAGCGTCAACGGAGGGTTAACGTGTGGAGTGAGATGCTTGGTACTACAATTATTGGCCCCTACTTCATCATTGACAGTCTAAACGGCACAGCGTATGCCAACTACCTCAGACGAATTTTTCCTCCACCTCTGGATGAAGTGCCGCTAAGAAGAATGCTTATGTGGTATCAACACGATGGATGTCCAGCACATAATGCTTTGCGCGAACGTCGTGTTCCGGATGTATTGGTCCAGCAGGAACAGTTACTTGGCCTCCTAGGTCTCCTGATTTAAATCGTCTGGACTTCTTTCTTTGGGAATGCATTAAAGACGTTGTCTAACGCGATATTTCAACAAATCCAGAGGAAATGCAGGAACGTATCGTGGTTGCTTGTAATTCTCTTCTGCAGGCAACACTTGAAGCAGTAGATAACTCTTTCATTCAACGAGTGCACAAGTGTATCAGTGTCAAGGGTCACCACTTTGAACACCTTTGAATGTTCTACTCCTGAGCAATGGTACAAGAGAGTCAAAGCTAATTTTGTGTTATGCCTTTACTTGGTTTTCAGTTCTTTCCTGACAACTCCAGCAAATGGACGAATTCGCGATCCCGGGCTCAAAGTCAATGTTGTGTTGTGTAATTAATAACGTTGTGTTTCAGTGAATGGTAGATAGTGATACATTTTTGAATAGGTCTTTCGGAGAGGAACTGATTTACAGAATAAAAAGTACAGGGTGCTATTTAAAAAAGCTATATAGCTGTTCATATCTTTGTAATAAACAAAGCTACAATGAAGGCAACGATGCCGATTCATGGCTCCCTGACAAATAAAGAACATTTCCTTGAAATATTTTGTAATTTGCACATGGACAAACCGTTATTTAGAATGGTCAAGGTAAATGGGACACTTTTTATACGATGTAGAGGTGGCAAATATATTTTGAAATGTACAAAAATTTTGTATGGAATACCAACTCGATACATAGAGTTTTCCTGGTGGGTGCAAGTGCCCAAGCAACCAGCTTTGCATTCGCCTTTGTCGATTAAAGGAAAGAATCGAATTATTTACATACTTGTTTACGTCCTCAACAACCACACATAAAATCTAATGCGGGAGAAGAATAAGCCATTGACTATAATTAGCTTGGTTGACAAAGTCAGGAGACATACGATGCTAAGGGTGATTGTAACGAAGGTACATATAAACTTGCAAGTGAGATGTGTAGCATAGGATGATACAAAAAATTTTGAAAATATTTTTATTTTCTGTAACAAACTTAAACATTGTTAATTTTATCAAAAGAAACCATTTAATTTAAATAATGAAACAAAAATGGATTATCCGATACGATTAAGATACGTTTGTCTATTATGGACCGCTATACATAAATCTATTGCAAGCATTCCATCTGTAGCAATGATTGTCTATTGAATGACTTGAAATGTTAATAAAACACTTATTATTTCATCTATTTTCGTTAGAGACTCCGATGCTGTTTCGTAATTTATAATGTAGGAAATACTACAAACAGCCATATATTTTAGAGACGATTTTATTCTACCGTTACTGGTGTTGGGCCTGATGCCATCGTCAGATGGTAGCGCTGAATTCCTTGCATGTCATACATTTTAGTCCTAAAATACATACATCAAAAAATATTTTCCATCACGTCGGTTCCCAAGACTCCTTACGATAGACGTTGACTGCGGATATTGTATAACAGACACAGTCACTTCGACCGTTGAGAGATGTCATGAAGCCCGCCCAAAGAAGTAAACAACCACGCATGAGCAGCGCTTATTAGACGGAGGGGGTCCGACAGCCGATAAGTTCCAGTCATTACACCAGGAAGGAGGTACACGGCACATGGTTGGTTCAAATGGCTTTAAGCACTACGGGACTTAACTTCTGAGGTCAACAGTCCCCTAGACTTACAACTACTTAAACCTAACTAACCTAAGGACATCACACACATCCATGTCAGAGGCAGAATTCGAACCTGCGCCCGTAGCAAAAGCGCGGTTCCAGCCTCAAGCGTCTAGAAACGCTCGGCCACAGCGGAAGGCCGGCTGGCTCCTGTTGTCTGTAGTTCAACCATGCATAGACGGTCAATACCGCGGTTCCATCACGTCAGCATTGTTACTTTGTGCTAGGAAGGGGTTTCAACAAGGGAAGTGTCCAGGCGTCTCGGGGTCAACCAAAGCGATGTTGTTCGGACGTGGAGGAGATCCAGCGAGAAAGGAACTGTCGATCACATTCCTCGCTCATGCCGCTCAATGGCTACTACTGTAGTGGATGGCCGCTACCTACGGATCATGGCTCGGAGGAACCCTGACAGCAACGCCACCGTGTTGAATAACGTTTTTCGTGCAGCCACAGGACATCATGTTACGACTCAAACTATGCGCAGTAGGCTGCATGATGTGCAACTTCACTCCCGACGTGCATGGCAAGGTCCATTTTTGCAACCACGACACCATGTAGCGTGGTACGGATACACCCAACAACATGCCAAATAGACCGCTCAAGACTGGCATCACGTTCTCTTCATCGATGAGTGTGGCATATGCCTTCAACCAGAAAATCGTCAGAGACGTGTTTGCAGGCAACCCGGTCAGGCTGAACGCCTTACACACACTGTTCAGCGAGTGCAGCAAGGTGGTTGTTCCCTGATGTTTTGGGGGTGACATGTGTGGCTGATGTAGGCCGCTGATATTCATGGAAGGCACCGTAGCGGCTGTACGATACGTGAATGCCATTCTCCTACCGATGGTGCAACCGTACAGGCAGAATTTGGGCGAAGTATTCACTTTCGTGGGCGGCAATTCGCACCCCCATAGTGCACATCTTGTGAATGACTTCCTTCAGGATAACGACATCGCTCGACTAGAGTGGCCAGCATGTTCTCCAGACAGACCCACCAACTACTCTGCCTTGATGAACTAGTGGATAGTATGCCACGACGAATACAGGCATACATCAATTCAAGAGGATGTGCTACCGCCTATTAGATGTACCAGTGTGTACAACAACATAGACCACCACCTCTGAGGGTCACGTTGTATGGTGGTACAACATGCAATGAGTGCTATTCATGAGGAATAAAATGGGCTGATATGATGTTTATGTTGATCGCTATTCCAATTTTCTGTTCAGGTTCCGTAACTCTCGTTTCCCAGGTGATGTAAAACTTTTCTTGATGTGTGTATAACAAAGTTTTTGTAACGCATAGTTTACAAAAGGCTGTACATTTGCGTTCTAACATATAAAATTTTTGTAATTATTTAGTCTTAAACTTATATATGTCCTGCTACTTCGTGGAAAGTCCTCCGTTACCTATTATAAGACAAAAGTTTGATTTTCTCTCACAGCTCGTAGTGATAAAGGAACTGAACTAGATACAAGATGACAGAAACATCGGTTGCTGATTTGCTGTGCCAAAGGAGGTGATACGTGTCCAGATGTGTTTACTTCAGGAGTTACTTCAAAAATAATTCTTCATAGCACTGATAATTTAATACCGTTGGACATTTAACTACCAAAGTTTGGGTGAGGCTAGTAATGACTAACGAAGAATTTTCTCTCTATCAAGTACATATTATTACCATCATTTCAGACGACAATAGCAGTAAGAAATTTTGAACGTGCGTTTGGTAATTTAGTTCTAGCTGAACATTCAGTATGCAGTCATGTTTGTTATGAATGTGATTATATATTTTTCATACCTCTAACAATTTCATCTCTGCTCCTTTTTCGGCAATATCTCGAAGATTTCGTCGATGGTTATCTCTGTGTTTCAGTATTGGGCCAAGTGAATAGCGAATGTTGTCTTATTTACGTTGTTTAGCTACAGAGCATCCATTTTTTGTAGTATCGTACAAGAGGACTCTTACCACTTTGGACAATGTAAAATTCAGGGCATAGAGAACAATTTCGTTTATAAATGCCAGACAAGTGGTGCACTCTACTTTTTAAATTTAAACTGTGAACAGTACTGTCTTTCTGTGTGTTGTTTGTGGAAATTACTAACTCTGATATTTTTGTCACGGAATATGCTTGCAGTCTGACATGACATTTTACCAATCAATGGTATGCATACATATTTCACAATGTTTTGAGGAGTTATTGGTCGTAAAGTGTTGTTTGATTTGGACTTAGAATCTTCATTATCGTATTTGTGTATAATGGTATTGTGAAGTTTACACGAGCGCCGCAACCATTATTGTGGGCAATTAGACTGATCGTTTTTACTTCACATAATTTATCTTCAGGGTCCAAAAGGATATCTTCCGTTCCCATGAGGATTGTCTCATATTTTGTTATTTTGTGTTGCTTAGGGTGACATGGACAGCTGTTGACTGTGACATCTGTTGTACTGAGTCTAATATGTATTTCAAATTTATATTTACCCTTGTATTTACCAATATATAGATCCAAGAAACTTATGCTATTATCGCCTTTATGGTCAACAGCAAATTTTGTACTTTGATGGAGTTAATAGTGATCTTTTCCAGACTGATCAATTTCTTCTATTCTTCCATCAGATAAGATAAATGTGCCATTCACATAATGTTTTCAGTGTATATTTTTTATTTATTGTCTAACTGACATTGAGAAAGGATGTTTCTAAATTATCTATGTAAATACTGGCCAAGAGGCTGGCTAGAAAACTCTCAATTGCAAGGCCACCTTTCTGTTCACAAAACTTGTTTTTAAAGTTGAAGTAGGAAGTTCGGGCCAACTGGTGGTCTTATACTGAAGCAAGCTAATTTTAATTACTGAGATTGTTTATTTCACGACAGTATTTATCTATAAGTTATCTGTAACAAAGGATTTCGATCTGGTTGTATTTGGTATGTGAATGTCTTTTATGTTCACTGAAAATTTATAACTATTGCTTACACAAAAATTATTTTCAAATGTAAACATCTTGATGAGGATCTCATTAAATTTTACACTGATTTTGGAGAAAGGGCTATTTTGCGAGTTCATAAGCGGATGTATAGAACGATGTTCTTCATAAATATTTGGATTCGATGGAAGTTTTTGGTCTGAAGGAAGTTGAGCTCTTCAGAGACTTTTTTAGGCTTAGTCAGTAATTTTAGGTTTGAATCGGAATTAAATTGTTTTATGTTGTGTTTTCTAACAAATCTAGCGTCTTCTTTACGAAATCGTTTGCATACATTATTACTGTAGAACTTTCTTTGCCTGCTGTAAATACACATGCTTTATTCTCCTAGAGCATTCTAATTAGATTTCTGGGATCATTTAACTTTTGTGAAAATTTGTAATGTGCCTTGTTTATTCGATATGCTTCGCAATTACTTAGTTTATATTATTACCTTCTACATTTTTATCGCAATTATTTAATTTAGTTGTGCAATAAGCAGTTTTGCGTTTAACACATACTTTTTAATATTATTTTAATTAGTTTCAAGTGTAATGTTATGTTGTAGGGCCTTGATTAGCAGCTTCCGGTCAGCATCAATGAAATTTGTAGCTGTGGAAATGATAACTGCATGAAAGAAATGGTCTCTACGAGGTGGTGGGTTATTATATGATTCTTGCTTGAAGTTAGTGCTGTTAACGTCCTCTTATGCCTCTGTGATATGGTGTGATGTTCTGTCCTAATGAAATCACAAATTTCGTCTACATTACATATTAAATGCACAGGAAACAGCAGATTTCGTGGTTCTAAGTAAAGTACATCCATTTGTCTCTTTAGATGCTCTTTCTGTTTGTACAGAGCTCTTATTTCACTATGAAACCAATGCAGTTCACACTTTATCTTTGCTAGTTGTGCAGTCTTGCTGTTGTTGTTCATTTTCACTTGATATAATTTTTTTAATCACTTTTTATGCTAGACAATTTTTGTTCAATGCTGTATCAAGTATTACATTCATTAGTTGAAACTTTCACTTTCTGAAATCATGCAAATTCTCTGTATTTGACAGGGTAATATATATATGTTATCCATTTTGTTTAGAGAACACCG